>NW_027189138.1:3725237-3920880 GCF_040958095.1 Procambarus clarkii | reverse complement strand
CGATATATGATTTGGCCTTCATATCTCAGATTTTCGAATAATATTGCATTTTAGGCAAGTTTTCTTGCATTTTGTTTCTTACTAAACATCATCGAATTTAGCAATATTTTGACGTTTATCATCCCCTTTTCCTTTATGTGATATAAACAAAATATCATCGAATTAGGCAATATTTTGCCATTTTTTAACGTTTTTGTGAATTTTCAGTTTATTGTTATTAATTCATGAAATATACGATAAAAATGAGACAAACACATATTGATTAGATAATAACCTTAAATACTTAATTTTCAATCATCTATTTGTTTCTCGTTGAAATACTGAGTAAGATATGGAAAAGGGGAGAAGTTCGGTTTTTATTGCATATGTCGACGTTTCTGCCGGAATACAGCGGTTTTACGTGTACATCTTCCATCGGTAATATAAACGGAAAATCAGGAACATTTTAGTTAATTCTAATGAAAACACATTGATTTTTATCATTTGTATTGGAAACAACATTGTCATGTGTCTTTTCTTGGATCTAAATAATACGAAACCTCGCTTTATGATTCGAAGTTAAAATCCTCAAATTTGGTATAATAGTAACTTTTTTCACGTTTTTCATGTAGTTTGATATTACATAAATATATTAATTTTTACCAATATTTCGATACTATTTCATGTAGTATCACGATATTTTATTTGGCCTTCAATTCTCAGAATTTCGCATAATATTGCTTTTTAAGCAAGTTTTCTTGCATTTTGTTTCGTACTAAAAATCATCGAATTTATTAATATTTTGACGTTTATCATCCCCTTTTTACTTTATGTGATATAAACAAAATATCATCGAATTAGGCAATATTTTGCTGTTTTTCAATGTTTTTGTGAATTTCCAGTTTATTGTTATTAATTCATTGAATATACGATAAAAATGAGACAAACACATAATTGATTAGATAATAACCTTAAATAGTTCATTTTCAATCATCTATTTGTTACTCGTTGAAATACTGAGTAAGATATTGAAAAGGGGAGAAGTTCGGTTTTTATTGCATATTCGACGTTTCAGCCGGAATAGAGCGGTTTTACGTGTACATTTTCCATCGGTAATATAAACGGAAAATCAGGAACATTTTAGTCAATTCTAATGAAAACACATTGATTTTTATCATTTGTATTGGAAACAACATTGTCATATGTCTTTTCTTGGATCTAAATTATACGAAACCTCGCTCTATGATTCGAAGTTAAAATCCACAAATTTGGCGTAATAGTGACTTTTTTCACGTTTTTTATGTAGTTTGATATTACGTAAGTATATTCATTTTTACCAATATTTCGATACTATTTCATGTAGTATCACGATATTTGATTTGGCCTTTAAATCTCAGAATTTCGCATAATATTGTATTTTAAGCTCTATAGCCTCTGCCTCACTCTCTTCAGCCTCTGCATCACTCTCTCAAGCCTCTGCTTCCCTCTCTTGATCCTCTGCATCACTCTCTTGAGCCTCTGCATCACTCTCTTAAGCCTCTGCATCACTCTCGTAAGCCTCTAAATCACTCTCTTCAGCCTTTGCATCACTCGCTTGAGCCCCTGCATCCCTCTCTTGAGCCTCTGCATCACTTTCTTAAGCCTCTGCATCATCTCTTTAGCCTTTGCATCACTCTCATAAGACTCTGCATCCCACTCTTGAGCCTCTGCGTCACTCTCAAGAGCCTTTGCATCCCTTTCTTGTGCCTCTGCTTCCCTCACTTGAGCCTCTTCATCCCTCTCTTGATCCTCTTCATCCCTCTCTTGAGCCTCTGCATCCCTCTCATAAGCCTCTGCATCACTCTCTTAAGCCTCTACATCACTCTCGTAAGCATCTGAATCACTCTGTTGAGCCTCTGCATCACTCTCTTGAGCCTCTGCATCACTCTCTTGATCCTCTGCATCCCTCTCTTAAGCCTCTGCATCACTCACTTGAGCCCCTGCATCATTCTCTTGAGCCTCTGAATCCCTCTCTTAAGCCTCTACATCATTCTCTTGTGCCTCTGCATCACTCTCATGAACTTGAGTGATGGCTCAATCGTTGATTTTGGGATGTTTGGGATATTTTGGAAACTGCAGGGAGGGTTTGGGCAAAATGTGATTCATCGCCGCTTTCAGTAATTGGCATATTTTCGGTATAAAAAGTCGTAATTTCAAACAGTGAATATGTGCAGAGAGCCCGTATTTGGCTCGAAAATATGGCTCAAACGTCGAATTTGGGATGTTTGGGATATTTTGAAAACTGCAGGGAGGGTTTGGGGAAAATGTTATCAATCGCCGCTTTCAGTAATTGTCATGCATCAATGAGCCTCTGCATCCCTCTCATGAGCCTCTGCATCCCTCTCTGCCTGCATCCTCTCCTGAGCCTTTGCATCACTCTCTTAAGCCTCTGCATCCCTCTCTTGAGCCTCTGCGTAAAACCGTTCTACTCCGGCTGAAACGTCGATATATGCAATAAAAACAGAAATTCTCCCCCTTTAAATATCTTACTCAGTATTTTAACGAGAAACAAATAGTTGATTGAAAATGAAGTGTTTAAGGTTAAATTCTAATCAATTATGTGTTTGCATCATTTTTATCGTATATTTAATGAATTAATAGCAATAAACTGAAAATTCACAAAAACGTGGAAAAAGCAAAATATTGCCTAATTCGATTATATTTTGTTTATATCACATAACGGAAAAGGGGATGATAAACGTCAAAATATTGCTGAATTCGATGATTTTTAGTACGAAACAAAATGCAAGAAAACTTGCTTAAAATGCAATATTAAGCGAAAATCTGAGATTTGAAGGCCAAATCACATATCGTGATACTACATGAAATAGTATCGAAATATTAGTAAAAATGAATATATTTACGTAATATCAAACTACATGAAAAACGTGAAAAAAGTCATTATTATACCAAATTTGAGGATTTTAACTTCGAATCATAAAGCGACGTTTCGTATTTTTTAGACCCTAGAAAAGACGTATAAAGATGTTGCTTCCAATACATATGACAAAAATCAATGTCTTTTCATTAAAATTAACTAAAATGTTCCTGATTTTCGGTCTATATTACCGATGGAAGATGTACACGTAAAACCCTTCTACTCCGGCTGAAACGTCGATATATGCAATAAAAACAGAAATTCTCCCCCTTTAAATATCTTACTCATTATTTTAACGAGAAACAAATATATGATTGAAAATGAAGTATTTAAGGTTATTTTCTGATCAATTATGTGTTTCCATAATTTTTCTCGTATATTTAATGAAATAATAACAATAAACTGAAAATTCACAAAAACGTAGAAAAACGTCAAAATATTGCTTAATTCGATGATATTTTGTTTAAATCACATAAAGGAAAAGGGGATGATAAAGGTAAAAATATTGCTAAATTCGATGATTATTAGTACGAAACAAAATGCAAGAAAACTTGCTTAAAATGCAATATTATGCGAAAATCTGAGATTTGAAGGCCAAATCACATATCGTGATACTACATGAAATAGTATAGAAATATTGGTAAAAATGAATATATTTACGTAATATCAAACTACATGAAAAACGTGAAAAAAGTCATTATTATACCAAATTTGAGGATTTTAACTTTGAATCATAAAGCGACGTTTCGTATTTTTTTAGATTTTTAGAGTTATGCAGAGGCTCGATAGAATGATGCAGAGGCTTACGAGAGTGATGCAGAGGCTCAAGAGAGGGATGCAGAGGCTTAAGAGAGTGATGCAAAGGCTCAGGAGAGGGATGCAGAGGCTCATGAGAGGGATGCAGGAGTTCAAGAGAGGGATGCAAAGGCTCAAGAAAGGGATGCAGAAACTTAAGAAAGTGATGCAGAGGCTCGAAATAGGGATGCAGAGGCTTAAGAGGGTGTTGCAGAGGCTCAAGAAAGTGATGGAGAGGCTAAGAGAGGGATGCAGAGGCTCAAGAAAGTGATGCAGAGGCTCAAGAAAGTGATGCAGTGGCTCAAGAGAGTGATGCAGAGGCTTAAGAGAGGGATGCAGAGGCTCACACAAGTGATGCAAACTCTCAAGAGAGTGATGCAGAGGCTCAAGAGAGTGATGCAGAGGCTCAAGAGAGTGATGCAGTGGCTCAAGAGAGGTATGCAGAGGCTTAAGAGAGTGATGCAGAGGCTCAAGAGAGTGATGCAGAGGCTTATGAGAGGGATGCCGAGGCTCAAGAGAGTGATGCAGTGGCTCAAGAGAGGTATGCAGAGGCTTAAGAGAGTGATGCAGAGGCTTATAGAGTGATGCAGAGGCTTACGAGAGGGATGCAGAGGCTGAAGAGAGTGATGCAGAGGCTTAAGAGAGAGATGCAGGAGCTCAAGAGAGTGATGCAGAGGCTAATGAGAGTGATGCAGAGGCTCTAAAGAGGGATGCAGGGGCTCAAGAGAGGGATGCAGAGGCTCAATAGAGGGATGCAGGGGCTCAAGAGATTGATGGAGAGGCGCACGAGAGTGATTCAGAGGTTTACAAGAGTGATGCAGAGGCTGAAGAGAGTGTTGCAGAGGCTGAAGAGAGTGTTGCAGAGGCTCAAGAGAGGGATACAGAGGCTCAAGAGAGTGATGCAGAGACTCAAGAGAGTTATGCAGAGGCTCATTAGAGTGATGCAGAGGCTTACGAGAGTGATGCAGAGGCTTCAAGAAAGGGATGCAGAGGCTGAAGAGAGTGTTGTAGAGGCTCAAGAGAGGGATACAGTGGCTCAAGAGAGTTATGCAGAGGCTCATTAGAGTGATGCAGAGGCTTACGAGAGTGATGCAGAGGCTCAAGAAAGGGATGCAGAGCTTAAGAGAGTGATGCAAAGGCTCAGGAGAGGGATGCAGAGGCTCATGAGAGGGATGCAGGAGTTCAGGATAGGGATGCAGAGGCTTAAGAGGTTGATGCAGAGGCTCAAGAAAGTGATGGAGAGGCTAAGAGAAGGATGCAGGGGCCCAGGAGAGTGATGCAGATGCTCAAGAGAGGGATGCAGAGGATGAAGAGAGTGATGGAGAGGCTCAAGAGAGGGATGCAGGGGCCTAAGAGAGTGATGCAGATGCTTAGGAGAGTGATGAAAGGCTGAATAGAGGGATGCAGAGGCTCATGAGACTGATGCAGGAGTTCAAGACAGGATGCAGAGGCTCATGAGAGGCATGCAGGAGTTCAAGAGAGGGATGCAGAGGCTCAGGAGAGTTATGCAGAGGCTTAAGAGAGAGATGCTGAGGCTCCAGAGAGGGATGCAGAGGCTTAAGAGAGTGATGAAGAGGGTGAAGAGAGAGATGCAGAGGCTTAAGAGAGTGATGCAGAGGCTCAAAATAGTAATGCAGAGGCTCAAGAGAATGATGTATAGGCTTAAGAGAGGGATGCAGAGGCTCAAGAGAATGATGCAGAGGCTCAAAAGAGTGATGCAGAGGATCAATTGAGGGATGCAGAGGCTTAGGAGAGCGATGCAGAGGATCAAGCGAGTGATGCAGAGGCTCAAGAGGGTGATGTAGAGGTTCAAGAGAGTGATGCAAAGGCTCAAGAGAGTGATGCAGAGGATCATGAGAGTGATGCAGAGGCTCAAGAGAGTGATGCAGAGGATCAAGAGAGGTAAGCAGAGGTTTAAGAGAGGGATGCAGAGGCCGACGAGAGTGATGCAGAGGCTTAAGAGAGTGATGCAGAGGCTGAAGAGAGTGTTGCAGAGGCTCAAGAGAGGGATGCAGAGGCTCAAGAGAGTGATGAAGAGGCTAAAAAGAGTTGTGCTGAGGCTCAAGAGACTGATGCAGAGGCTTACGAGAGAGTTGCAGAGTATGAAGAGAGTGTTGCAGACGCTCAAGAGATGGATACAGAGGCTCAAGAGAGTGATGCAGAGACTGAAGAGAAATATGCAGAGGCTCATTAGAGTGATGCAGAGGCTTACGATAGTGATGCAGAGGCTCAAGAGAGGGATGCAGAGGCTTAAGAGAGTGATGCAAAGGCTCAGGAGAGGGATGCAGAGGCTCATGAGAGGGATGCAGGAGTTCAAGAGAGGGATGCAGAGGCTTACGAGAGTGATGCAGAGGCTTAAGAGAGTGATGCAGAGGCTCAAAGAGTAATGCAGAGGCTCATGAGAATGATGTAGAGGCTTAAGAGAGAGATGCAGAGGCTCAAGAGAATGATGCAGAGGCTCAAGAGAGGGATGCAGGGGATCATGGGAGGGATGCAGAGGCTTAAGAGAGCGATGCAGAGGCTGAAGAGAGTGATGCAGAGGCTCAAGAGTGTGATGTAGAGGCTCAAGAGAGTGATGCAGAGGCTCAAGAGAGTGATGCAGAATATCAT
Organism: Procambarus clarkii; assembly: GCF_040958095.1. Taxonomy (NCBI): domain Eukaryota; kingdom Metazoa; phylum Arthropoda; class Malacostraca; order Decapoda; family Cambaridae; genus Procambarus; species Procambarus clarkii. Next base: position 3,914,579 of record NW_027189138.1, on the reverse strand, counting down.
GAGAGTGATACAGAGGCTCAAGAGAGTGATGCAGAGGATCAAGAGAGGTAAGCAGAGGCTTAAGAGAGTGATGCAGAGGCCGAAGAGAGTGATGCAGAGGCTTAAGAGAGTGATGCAGAGGCTGAAGAGAGTGTTGCAGAGGCTCAAGAGAGTGATGCAGAGGCTAAAAAGAGTTGTGCTGAGGCACAAGAGACTGATGCAAAGGCTTACGAGAGAGATGCAGAGGCTGAAGAGAGTGTTGCAGACGCTCAAGAGATGGATACAGAGGCTCAAAAGAGTGATGCAGAGACTCAAGAGAGTTATGCAGAGGCTCATTAGAGTGATGCAGAGGCTTACGAGAGTGATGCAGAGGCTCAAGAGAGGGATGCAGAGGCTTAAGAGAGTGATGCAAAGGCTCAGGAGAGGGATGCAGAGGCTCATGAGAGGGATGCAGAGGCTCATTGATGCATGACAATTACTGAAAGCGGCGATTGATAACATTTTCCCCAAACCCTCCCTGCAGTTTTCAAAATATCCCAAACATCCCAAATTCGACGCTTGAGCCATATTTTCGAGCCAAATACGGGCTCTCTGCACGTATTCACTGTTTGAAATTACGACTTTTTATACCGAAAATATGCCAATTACTGAAAGCGGCGATGGATCACATTTTGCCCAAACCCTCCCTGCAGTTTCCAAAATATCCCAAACATCCCAAAATCAACGCTTGAGCCATCACTCAAGTTCATGAGAGTGATGCAGATGCACAAGAGAATGATGTAGAGGCTTAAGAGAGGGATTCAGAGGCTCAAGAGAATGATGCAGGGGCTCAAGTGAGTGATGCAGAGGCTTAAGAGAGGGATGCAGAGGATCAAGAGAGTGATGCAGAGGCTCAAGAGAGTGATGAAGAGGCTCAACAGAGTGATTCAGATGCTTACGAGAGTGATGTAGAGGCTTAAGAGAGTGATGCAGAGGCTTATGAGAGGGATGCAGAGGCTCAAGAGAGGGATGAAGAGGATCAAGAGAGGGATGAAGAGGCTCAAGTGAGGGAAGCAGAGGCACAAGAAAGGGATGCAAAGGCTCTTGAGAGTGACGCAGAGGCTCAAGAGTGGGATGCAGAGTCTTATGAGAGTGATGCAAAGGCTTAAGAGAGTGATGCAGAGGCTTAAGAAAGTGATGCAGAGGCTCAAGAGAGGGAAGCAGGGGCTCAAGCGAGTGATGCCGAGGCTGAAGAGAGTGATTTAGAGGCTTACGAGAGTGATGCAGAGGCTTAAGAGAGTGATGCAGAGGCTCAAGAGAGTGATGCAGAGGATCAAGAGAGGGAAGCAGAGGCTTGAGAGAGTGATGCAGAGGCTGAAGAGAGTGAGGCAGAGGCTTTAGAGAGTGATGCAGAGGCTCAAGAGAGTGATGCAGAGGCTCACGAGAGTGATGCAGAGGATCAAGTGAGTGATGCAGAGACTCGAGAGAGTGATTCAGAGGCTAACGAGAGTGATGCAGAAAATCAAGAGAGTGATGTAGAGGCTCGACAGAGTTATGGAGAGGCCTCAAGAGAGGGATTCATAGGCTTAAGAGAGTGATGCAGAGGCTCAAGAGAGGGATGCAGAGGCACAAGAGAGTGATGCAGAGGCTTACGAAAGTGAGGCAGAGGATTAGGAGAGAGATGCAGAGGCTCAAGAGAGTGATGCAAAGACTCAAGAGAGTTACGCAGAGGCTCAAGAGAATGGTGCAGAGCCTTACGAGAGTGATGCAGAGGCTCAAGAGATTGATGCAGAGGCTTAAGAGAGGGATGCAAAGACTCAAGAGAGTTACGCAGAGGCTCAAGAGAATGGTGCAGAGCCTTACGAGAGTGATGCAGAGGCTCAAGAGAGGGATGCAGAGGCTCAAGAGAGGATGCAGGGGCTCAAGAGAGGGATGCAGAGGCTCAATAGAGGGATGCAGAGGCTCAAGAGAGTGATGCAAAGACTCAAGAGAGTTACGCAGAGGCTCAAGAGAATGGTGCAGAGCCTTACGAGAGTGATGCAGAGGCTCAAGAGAGGGATGCAGAGGCTCAAGAGAGGGATGCAGGGGCTCAAGAGAGGGATGCAGAGGCTCAATAGAGGGATGCAGAGGCTTAAGAGAGTGATGCAAAGGCTCAGGAGAGGGATGCAGAGGCTCATGAGAGGGATGCACGAGTTCAAGAGAGGGATGCAGAGGCTCAAGAAAGGGATGCAGAGGCTTAAGAAAGTGATGCAAAGGCTCAGAATAGTGATGGAGAGGCTAAGAGAAGGATGCAGGGGCCCAGGAGAGTGATGCAGATGCTCAAGAGAGGGATGCAGAGGATGAAGAGAGTGATGGAGAGGCTCAAGAGAGGGATGCAGGGGCCTAAGAGAGTGATGCAGATGCTTAGGAGAGTTATGCAAAGGCTGAATAGAGGGATGCAGAGGCTCATGAGAGGGATGCAGGAGTTCAAGACAGGGATGCAGAGGCTCATGAGAGGGATGCAGGAGTTCAAGAGAGGGATGCAAAGGCTCAAGAGAGTTTTGCAGAGGCTTAAGAGAGAGACGCTGAGGCTCCAGAGAGGGATGCAGAGGCTAAAGAGAGTGATGAAGAGGGTGAAGAGAGAGATGCAGAGGCTTAAGAGAGTGATGCAGAGGCTCAAAAGAGTAATGCAGAGGCTCAAGAGAATGATGTATAGGCTTAAGAGAGGGATGCAGAGGCTCAAGAGAATGATGCAGAGGCTCAAAAGAGTGATGCAGAGGATCAATTGAGGGATGCAGAGGCTTTGGAGAGCGATGCAGAGGATCAAGAGAGTGATGCAGAGGCTCAAGCGGGTGATGTAGAGGTTCAAGAGAGTGATCCAAAGGCTCAAGAGAGTGATGCAGAGGATCATGAGAGTGATGCAGAGGCTCAAGAGAGTGATGCAGAGGATCAAGAGAGGTAAGCAGAGGCTTAAGAGAGTGATGCAGAGGCCGACGAGAGTGATGCAGAGGCTTAAGAGAGTGATGCAGAAGGCTGAAGAGAGTGTTGCAGAGGCTCAAGAGAGGGATGCAGAGGCTCAAGAGAGTGATGCAGAGGCTGAAAAAGAGTTGTGCTGAGGCTCAAGAGACTGATGCAGAGGCTTACGAGAGAGTTGCAGAGGATTAAGAGAGTGTTGCAGACGCTCAAGAGATGGATACAGAGGCTCAAGAGAGTGATGCAGAGGCTCAAGAGAATGATGCAGAGGCTCAAGAGAGGGATGCAGGGGATCAAGGGAGGATGCAGAGGCTTAAGAGAGTGATGCAGAGGCTCAAGAGAGTGATGCAGAGGCTCAAGAGAGTGATGCAGAGGCTCAAGAGAGTGATGCAGTGGCTCAAGAGAGGGATGCAGTGGCTCAAGAGAGATATGCAGAGGCTTAAGTGAGTGATGCAGAGGCTCAAGAGAGTGATGCAGAGGCTTATGAGAGGGATGCCGAGGCTCAAGAGAGTGATGCAGTGGCTCAAGAGAGGTATGCAGAGGCTTAAGAGAGTGATGCAGAGGCTTATAGAGTGATGCAGAGGCTTACGAGAGGGATGCAGAGGCTGAAGAGAGTGATGCAGAGGCTTAAGAGAGAGATGCAGAAGCTCAAGAGAGTGATGCAGAGGCTAAAGAGAGTGATGCAGAGGCTCTAGAGAGGGATGCAGGGGCTCAAGAGAGGGATGCAGAGGCTCAATAGAGGGATGCAGGGACTCAAGAGAGTTATGCAGAGGCTCATTAGAGTGATGCAGAGGCTTACGAGAGAGATGCAGAGGCTCAAGAAAGGGATGCAGAGGCTGAAGAGAGTATTGCAGAGGCTCAAGAGAGGGATACAGAGGCTCAAGAGAGTGATGCAGAGACTCAAGAGAGTTATGCAGAGGCTCATTAGAGTGATGCAGAGGCTTACGAGAGTGATGCAGAGGCTCAAGAAAGGGATGCAGAGGCTTAAGAGAGTGATGCAAAGGCTCAGGAGAGGGATGCAGAGGCTCATGAGAGGGATGCAGGAGTTCAGGAGATGGATGCAGAGGCTTAAGAGAGTGATGCAGAGGCTTAAGAGAGTGATGCAGAGGCTCAGAATAGTGATGCAGAGGCTTAAGAGAGTTATGCAGAGGCTGAAGAGAGTGTTACAGAGGTTCAAGAGAGGGATGCAGAGGCTCAAGAGAGTGTTGCAAAGACTCAAGAGAGTTACGCAGAGTCTCAAGAGAATGGTGCAGAGCCTTACGAGAGTGATGCAGAGGCTCAATAGATTGATGCAGAGGCTTAAGCGAGGGATGCAGAGGCTCAAGAGAGGGATGCAGAGGCTGAAGAGAGGGATGCAGGGGCTCAAGAGAGGGATGCAGAGGCTCAATAGAGGGATGCAGAGGCTTAAGAGAGTGATGCAAAGGCTCAGGAGAGGGATGCAGAGGCTCATGAGAGGGATGCAGGAGTTCAAGAGAGGGATGCAGAGGCTCAAGAAAGGGATGCAGAGGCTTAAGAAAGTGACGCAAAGGCTCAGAATAGTGATGCAGAGGCTTAAGAGGTTGATGCAGAGGCTCAAGAAAGTGATGGAGAGGCTAAGAGAAGGATGCAGGGGCCCAGGAGAGTGATGCAGATGCTCAAGAGAGGGATGCAGAGGATGAAGAGAGTGATGGAGAGGCTCAAGAGAGGGATGCAGGGGCCTAAGAGAGTGATGCAGATGCTCAGGAGAGTGATGCAAAGGCTGAATAGAGGGATGCAGAGGCTCATGAGACTGATGCAGGAGTTCAAGACAGGGATGCAGAGGCTCATGAGAGGGATGCAGGAGTTCAAGAGAGGGATGCAGAGGTTCAAGAGAGTTATGCAGAGGCTTAAGAGAGAGATGCTGAGGCTCCAGAGAGGGATGCAGAGGCTAAACAGAGTGATGAAGAGGGTGAAGAGAGAGATGCAGAGGCTTAAGAGAGTGATGCAGAGGCTCAAAATAGTAATGCAGAGGCTCAAGAGAATGATGTATAGGCTTAAGAGAGGGATGCAGAGGCTCAAGAGAATGATGCAGAGGCTCAAAAGAGTGATGCAGAGGATCAATTGAGGGATGCAGAGGCTTAGGAGAGCGATGCAGAGGATCAAGCGAGTGATGCAGAGGCTCAAGAGGGTGATGTAGAGGTTCAAGAGAGTGATGAAAAGGCTCAAGAGAGTGATGCAGAGGATCATGAGAGTGATGCAGAGGCTCAAGAGAGTGATGCAGAGGATCAAGAGAGGTAAGCAGAGGCTTAAGAGAGTGATGCAGAGGCCGACGAGAGTGATGCAGAGGCTTAAGAGAGTGATGCAGAGGCTGAAGAGAGTGTTGCAGAGGCTCAAGAGAGGGATGCAGAGGCTCAAGAGAGTGATGAAGAGGCTAAAAAGAGTTGTGCTGAGGCTCAAGAGACTGATGCAGAGGCTTACGAGAGAGTTGCAGAGTATGAAGAGAGTGTTGCAGACGCTCAAGAGATGGATACAGAGGCTCAAGAGAGTGATGCAGAGACTGAAGAGAGTTATGCAGAGGCTCATTAGAGTGATGCAGAGGCTTACGAGAGTGATGCAGAGGCTCAAGAGAGGGATGCAGAGGCTTAAGCGAGTGATGCAAAGGCTCAGGAGAGGGATGCAGAGGCTCATGAGAGGGATGCAGGAGTTCAAGAGAGGGATGCAGAGGCTTACGAGAGTGATGCAGAGGCTTAAGAGAGTGATGCAGAGGCTCAAAAGAGTAATGCAGAGGCTCATGAGAATGATGCAGAGGCTTAAGAGAGAGATGCAGAGGCTCAAGAGAATGATGCAGAGGCTCAAGAGAGGGATGCAGGGGAACAAGGGAGGGATGCAGAGGCTTAAGAGAGCGATGCAGAGGCTCAAGAGAGTGATGCAGAGGCTCAAGAGTGTGATGTAGAGGCTCAAGAGAGTGATGCAGAGGCTCAAGAGAGTGATGCAGAATATCATGAGAGTGATACAGAGGCTCAAGAGAGTGATGCAGAGGATCAAGAGGGGTAAGCAGAGGCTTAAGAGAGTGATGCAGAGGCCGAAGAGAGTGATGCAGAGGCTTAAGAGAGTGATGCAGAGGCTGAAGAGAGTGTTGCAGAGGTTCAAGAAAGAGTTATGCAGAGGCTAAAAAGAGTTGTGCTGAGGCACAAGAGACTGATGCAAAGGCTTACGAGAGAGATGCAGAGGCTGAAGAGAGTGTTGCAGACGCTCAAGAGATGGATACAGAGGCTCAAAAGAGTGATGCAGAGACTCAAGAGAGTTATGCAGAGGCTCATTAGAGTGATGCAGAGGCTTACGAGAGTGATGCAGAGGCTCAAGAGAGGGATGCAGAAGCTTAAGAGAGTGATGCAAAGGCTCAGGAGAGGGATGCAGAGGCTCATGAGAGGGATGCAGAGGCTCATTGATGCATGACAATTACTGAAAGCGGCGATTGATAACATTTTCCCCAAACCCTCCCTGCAGTTTTCAAAATATCCCAAACATCCCAAGTTCGACGCTTGAGCCATATTTTCGAGCCAAATACGGGCTCTCTGCACGTATTCACTGTTTGAAATTACGACTTTTTATACCGAAAATATGCCAATTACTGAAAGCGGCGATGGATCACATTTTGCCCAAACCCTCCCTGCAGTTTCCAAAATATCCCAAACATCCCAAAATCAACGCTTGAGCCATCACTCAAGTTCATGAGAGTGATGCAGAGGCACAAGAGAATGATGTAGAGGCTTAAGAGAGGGATTCAGAGGCTCAAGAGAATGATGCAGGGGCTCAAGTGAGTGATGCAGAGGCTTAAGAGAGGGATGCAGAGGATCAAGAGAGTGATGCAGAGGCTCAAGAGAGTGATGCAGAGGCTCAACAGAGTGATTCAGATGCTTACGAGAGTGATGTAGAGGCTTAAGAGAGTGATGCAGAGGCTTATGAGAGGGATGCAGAGGCTCAAGAGAGGGATGAAGAGGATCAAGAGAGGGATGAAGAGGCTCAAGTGAGGGAAGCAGAGGCACAAGAAAGGGATGCAAAGGCTCTTGAGAGTGACGCAGAGGCTCAAGAGTGGGATGCAGAGTCTTATGAGAGTGATGCAAAGGCTTAAGAGAGTGATGCAGAGGCTTAAGAAAGTGATGCAAAGGCTCAAGAGAGGGATGCAGGGGCTCAAGCGAGTGATGCAGAGGCTGAAGAGAGTGATTTAGAGGCTTACGAGAGTGATGCAGAGGCTTAAGAGAGTGATGCAGAGGCTCAAGAGGCATCACTCTCTTCAGCCTCTGCATCCCTCTCGTAAGCCTCTGCATCACTCTATAAGCCTCTGCATCACTCTCTTAAGCCTCTGCATACCTCTCTTGAGCCACTGCATCACTCTCTTCAGCCTCGGCATCCCTCTCATAAGCCTCTGCATCACTCTCTTGAGCCTCTGCATCACTCTCTTAAGCCTCTGCATCCCTCTCTGGAGCCTCAGCATCTCTCTCTTAAGCCTCTGCAAAACTCTCTTGAGCCTCTGCATCCCTCTCTTGAACTCCTGCATCCCTCTCATGAGCCTCTGCATCCCTGTCTTGAACTCCTGCATCCCTCTCATGAGCCTCTGGATCCCTCTATTCACCCTTTGCATCTCTCTCCTAAGCATCTGCATCACTCTCTTAGGCCCCTGCATCCCTCTCTTGAGCCTCTCCATCACTCTCTTCATCCTCTGCATCCCTCTCTTGAGCATCTTCATCACTCTCCTGGGCCCCTGCATCCTTCTCTTAGCCTCTCCATCACTTTCTTTAGCCTCTGCATCAACCTCTTAAGCCTCTGCATCACTATTCTGAGCCTTTGCATCACTTTCTTATGCCTCTGCATCCCTTTCTTGAGCCTCTGCATCCCTCTCTTGAACTCCTGCATCCCTCTCATGAGCCTCTGCATCCCTCTCCTGAGCCTTTGCATCACTCTCTTAAGCCTCTGCATCCCTTTATTGAGCCTCTGCATCCCTCTCTTGAGCTCCTGCATCCCTCTCTTGAGCCTCTGCATCCCTCTCTTGAGCCTCTGCATCCCTCTCTTAAGCCTCTGCATCAATCTCTTGAGCCTCTGCATCACTATCGTAAGGCTCTGCACCATTCTCTTGAGCCTCTGCGTAACTCTCTTGAGTCTTTGCATCACTCTCTTGAGCCTCTGCATCCCTCTCTTGAGCCTCTGCAACACTCTCTTCAGCCTCTGCATAACTCTCTTAAGCCTCTGCATCACTCTCTTAAGCCTCTGCATCACTCTCTTAAGCCTCTGCATCCCTCTCCTGAACTCCTGCATCCCTCTCATGAGCCTCTGCATCCCTCTCCTGAGCCTTTGCATCACTCTCTTAAGCCTCTGCATCCCTTTCTTGAGCCTCTGCATCACTCTCGTAAGCCTCTGCATCACTCTAATGAGCCTCTGCATAACTCTCTTGAGTCTCTGCATCACTCTCTTGAGCCTCTGCATCCCTCTCTTGAGCCTCTGCAACACTCTCTTCAGCCTCTGCATCCCTTTCTTGAGCCTCTGCATCACTCTCGTAAGCCTCTGCATCACTCTAATGAGCCTCTGCATAACTCTCTTGAGTCCCTGCATCCCTCTATTGAGCCTCTGCATCCCTCTCTTGAGCCCCTGCATTACTCTCTAGAGCCTCTGCATCACTCTCTTTAGCCTCTGCATCACTCTCTTGAGCTTCTGCATCTCTCTCTTAAGCCTCTGCATCACTCTCTTCAGCCTCTGCATCCCTCTCGTAAGCCTCTGCATCACTCTATAAGCCTCTGCATCACTCTCTTAAGCCTCTGCATACCTCTCTTGAGCCACTGCATCACTCTCTTGAGCCTCGGCATCCCTCTCATAAGCCTCTGCATCACTCTCTTGAGCCTCTGCATCACTCTCTTAAGCCTCTGCATATCTCTCTTGAGCCACTGCATCACTCTCTTGAGCCTCTGCATCACTCTCTTGAGCCTCTGCATCACTCTCTTGAGCCTTTGCATCACTTGTGTGAGCCTCTGCATCCCTCTCTTAAGCCTCTGCATCACTCTCTTGAGCCACTGCATCACTTTCTTGAGCCTCTGCATCACTTTCTTGAGCCTCTGCATCACTCTCTTGAGCCTCTTCATCAATCTCTTGACCCTCTGCATCCCTCTCTTAAGCCTCTGCATCACTCTCTTTAGCCTCTGCATCACTCTCTTAAGCCTCTGCATCCCGCAATTGATTATCTGCATCACTCTCGTAAGCCTCTGCATCAGTCTCTTGAGCCTCTGCACAACACTTTTTAGCCTCTGCATCACTCTCTTGAGCCTCTGCATCTCTCTCCTGAGCATCTGCAACACTCTCTTCAGCCTCTGCATCACTCTCTTAAGCCTCTGCATCACTCACTTCGGCCTCTGCATCATTCTCTTAAGCCTCTGCTTACCTCTCTTGATCCTCTGCATCACTCTCTTGAGCCTCTGCATCACTCTCATGATATTCTGCATCACTATCTTGAGCCTCTGCATCACACTCTTGAGCCTCTGCATCACTCTCTTGAGCCTCTGCATTACTCTTTTGAGCCTCTGCATCACTCTCTTAAGCCTCTACATCTCTCTCTTCACCCTCTGCATCACTCTCTTTAGCCTCTGCATCCCTCTCTGGAACCTCAGCATCCCTCTCTTGAGCCTCTGCAGCACTCTCTTGAGCCTCTGCATCATTCTCTTGAGCCTCTGCATCCCTCTCTTGATTCTCTGCATCACTCTCTTGAGCCTCTGCATCCCTCTCGTAAGCCTCTGCATCACTCTCTTGAGCCTCTGCACCCCTCTCTTGAGCTCCTGCATCCCTATCATGAGCCTCTGCCTCCCTCTCTTGAACTCCCATCGACGCTCTCAGTAATTGGCATATTTTCGGTATAAAATGACGTAATTTCAAACTGCGAATACGTGCAGAGAGCCCAAATTTGGCTCCAAAATATGGCTCAAGCGTCGAATTTGTGATGTTTGGGATATTTTGAAAACTGCAGGGAGGGTTTGGGCAAAGTGTGATCCATCGTTGCTTTCAGTAATTGGCATATTTTCAGTATAAAAATTCGTAATTTCAAACTGCGAATACTTGCAGAGAGTCAGAATTTGGCTCCAAAATAAGGCTCAAGGTTCGAATTTAGGATGTTTGGGATATGCTCTCAGTAATTAATATATTTTCGGTATAAAAAGTCGTAATTTCAAACTGCGAATACGCGAAGAACGCCAGATTTTGGCTCCAAAATATGGCTCAAAGGTCGTATTTGGGATGTTTGGGATATTTTGCAAACTGCCGGGGGGTTTGGGCAAAATGTGACCCATCGCTGCTTTCAGTAATTGGCATATTTTCCAGCATCAATTTTGGGATGTTTGGGATGAAAAGTCGTAATTTCAAACTGCGAATACGTGCAGAGAGCCAGAATTTAGCTCCAAAATAATTCTCAAGGTTCGAACTTGGGATGTTTGGGATATTTTGAAAATTGCAGGGAAGGTTTGGGCAAAATGTGATCCATCGCCGCTCTCAGTAATTGGCATATTTTCGGGATAAAAGTTCGTAATTTCAAACTGCGAATACAGGCAGAGAGCCAGAATTTGGCTCCAAAATATGGCTCAAGCTTCGAATTTGGGATGTTTGCTATATTTTGAAAACTGCAGGGAGGGTTTGGGCAAAATGTGATCCATCGTTGCTCTCGGTAAATGGCATATTTTCGGTATAAAAAGACGTAATTTCAAATTACGAATACGTGCAGAGAGCCCGAATTTGGCTTAAAAAATGGCGCAGGCGTCGAATTTGGGATATTTGGGATATTTTGAATACTGCAGGGGGGGTGGGTTTCTGGCAATATGTGACATATCGCTGCTCTCAGTTATTGACATATTTTCAGTATAAAATGTCGTAATTTCAAACTGCAAATATGTGCAGAGAGCCAGAATTTGGCTCCAAAATATGGCTCAAGGGTCGAATTTGGAATGCTTGGGATAATTTGAAAACTGCAGAGAGGGTTTCGTCAAAATGCGACCCATCGCTGCTTTCAATAATTGGCATATTTTTGGTATAAAAAGTCGTAATTTCAAACGGCGAATACATGCAGAAAGCCAAATTTGGCTCCAAAATATAGCTCAAGGGTCGAATTTGGGATGTTTGGGATATTTTGAAAACTGCAGGGAGGGCTTGGGCAAAATGTAATCCATCGCTACACTCAGTAATTGGCATATTTTCGGTATAAAATTTTATAATTTCAATCTGCTAATACGTGCAGAGAGCATGAATTTGGCTCCAAAATATGGCTCTAGCGTCGAATTTGGGATGTTTGGGATATATTAAAACTGCAGGGAGGGTTTAGGCAAAATGTGATCCATTGCCGCTTTCAGTAATTGTCATGTTTTCGTTATAAAATGTCGTAATTTCAAACAGCGAATACCTGCAGACAGCCAGAATTTGGCTCCAAAATATAGCTCATGGGTCAAATTTGGGATGTTTGTGATATTTTGCAAACTGCCGGGGGGTTTGGGCAAAATGTGACCCATCACTGCTTTCAGTAATTGGCTTATTTTCAAGCGTCAAATTTGGAATGTTTGGGATAAAAAGTCGTAATTTCAAAATGCGAATACGTGCAGAGAGCCAGAATATAGCTCCAAAATAATTCTCAAGGGTCGAATTTGGGATGTTTGGGATATTTTGAAAACTACAGGGGGGATTTTGGGCAAAATGTGACCTATTGCTGCTCACAGTAATTGACATATTTTCGGTAAAAAATATCGTAATTTCAAACTGTGAATATGTGCTGAGAGCCAGAATTTGGCTCCAAAATATTACTCAAGGGTCGAATTTGGGATGCTTGGGATAATTTGAAAACTGCAGAGAGGGTTTGGGCAAAATGTGATCCATCGCTGCTTTCAGTAATTGTCATATTTTCGGTATAAAAGTCGTAATTTCAAACAGGGAATACATGCAGAGAGCCAGAATTTAGCTCCAAAATAATTCTCAAAGTTCGAATTTGGGATGTTTAGGATATTTTGAAAATTGCAGGGAAGGTTTGGGCAAAATGTGATCCATTGCCGCTCTCAGTAATTGGCATAATTTCGGTATAAAAAGTCGTAATTTCAAACTGCTAATACGTGCAAAGAGCCCGAATTTGGCTTCAAAATATGGCTCAAGCGTCGAATTTGGGATGTTTGGGATATTTTGAAAACTGCAGGGGGGGTTTGGGCAAAGTGTGACCTATTGCTGTTCTCAATAATTGACATATTTTCGGTAAAACCTATCGTAATTTCAAACTGCGAATATGTGCAGAGATCCAGAATTTGGCTCCAAAATATGGCTCAAGGGTCGAATTTGGGATTCTTGGCGTAATTTGAAAACTGCAGAGAGGGTTTGGGCAAAATGTGATCCATCGCCGCTTTCAGTAATTGGCATATTTTTGGTATAAAAGTCGTAATTTCAAACTGGGAATACATGCTGAGAGCCAGAATTTGGCTCCAAAATATGGCTCAAGCGTCGAAATTGGGATGTTTGCTATATTTTGAAAACTGCAGGGAGGGTTTGGGCAAAATGTGATCCATCGTCGCTCTCAGTAAATGGCATATTTTCGGTATAAAAAGACGTAATTTCAAACTGCAAATACGTGCAGAGAGCCCGAATTTTACTTCAAAATATATCTCAAGCGTCGAATTTGGGATGTTTGGGGTATTTCGAAAACTGCCGGGGAGGGTGGGGGGGGGGGGTTTGGGCAAAATGTGACCTGTCGCTGCTCTCAGTAATTGATATATTTTCGGTATAAAATGTCGAAATTTCATACTGCGAAAATGTGCAGAGAGCCGGAATTTGGCTCCAAAGTATGGCTCAAGGGTCGAATTTGGGGTGTTTGGGATAATTTGAAAACTGCAGAGAGGGTTTCGTCAAAATTCGATCCATCGCTGCTTTCAGCAATTGGCATATTTTCGGTATAAAAAGTCGTAATTTCAAAAAGCGAATACGTGCAGAGAGCCCGAATTTGGCTCAGAAATATGGCTCAAGCGTCAAATTTGTGATGTTTAGGATATTTCTAAAACTGCAGGGAGGGTTTGGGCAAAATGTGACCCATCGCCGGTCTCAGTAATTGGCATTTTGTCGGTATAAAGAGACGTAATTTCAGACTGCGAATTCGTGCAGAGAGCCCAAATTTGGCTCCAATATATGGCTCAAGCTTCGAATTTAGGATGTTTGAGATATTTTGAAAACTGCAGGGGGGGGGGGGTAAAATGTGACCTCTCGCCGCTCGCAGTAATTGACATATCTTCGGTGTATAATTTCGTAATTTCAAACTGCGAATATGTGCAGAGAGCAATAATTTGGCTCCAAAATATGGCTCAAGCGTCGAATTTGGGATGTTTGGGATATTTTGAAAACTGCAGGGAGGGTTTGGGCAAAATGTGGTCCATCGTTGCTTTCAGTAATTGGCATATTTTCAGTATAAAAAGTCGTAATTTTAAACTGCGAATACTTGCAGAGAGTCAGAAATTGGCTCCAAAATAAGGCTCAAGGTTCGAATTTATGATGTTTGGGATATGCTCTCAGTAATTAATATATTTTCGGTATAAAAATTCGTAATATCAAACTGCGAACATGTGCAGAGAGCCAGAATTTGGCAGCATTCCTGCATTAGGAGTTTGCCCCTTATTAATGTAGGGCTAAGTAAGCCTAAAGGGTCAAATGGTTGACTGACATACGAGAGTAATTTTCTCATGGTGAGGGATGAATTATTGGTTTGTACTGACTTGACATTCATCTCGTCAGTACCTGTGTTCCATTCCACGCCCAGAACTTTTAATTGATTAGGCTCCTGATAACCCGGAAATTCTTTCTCGATTATCTGGTTTAATGATTTATTGTTTGAGGCCCATGATTGTAGTGGCATATTGGCTCCTAATAACTCACGGTTAGCCTCATGGTAGATTTCTACCAATTTGGATTTGTCATTTGTAGTTCGCTGGAAATTATCGACATACGTGTTGTCACTGATCTATGTTTTATAAGGGCTATTTGACTTCCTCAAATGTGTATCTAATGTGGCTTGAAGTAGAAACGGGGAGGAAGTCGCTCCGAATAGCACAGAGGCAAACCGGTAGGTTATGACATCACTGTCAGGATCCAGTGGGTCCTTTATCCAGAGAAATTTGGTGTAGTTACGATCCTCTTCTTGCAAGCCTCTAAGGAAAGCTTTACTGATATCAGCAGTATAAGCGAAAATACCATTGCGGAATCGTAATAGTACATCATGTAGCTGGTAATACAAACTGGTAATACATGCAGAGAGCCAGAATTTGGCTCCAAAATATGGCTCAAGCGTTGAATTTGGGATGCTTCGGATATTTTGAAAACTGCAGGAAGGGTTTGGGAAATATGTGACCCATCGCCGCTCTCAGTAATTGGCATTTTTTCGGTAAAAAAAGACGTAATTTCAGACTGCGAATACGCGAAGAAAGCCAGATTTTGGCTCCAAAATATGGCTCAAAGGTCGTATTTTGGATGTTTGGGATATTTTGCAAACTGCCGGGGGGTTTGGGCAAAATGTCACCCATCGCTGCTCTCGGTAATTAACATATTTTCGGTATAAAATGTCGTAATTTCAACCTGCGAATATGTGCAGAGAGCAAGAATTTGTCTCCAAAATATGGCTCAAGGGTCGAATTAGGGATGCTTGGGATATTTTGAAAACTGCAGGGAGGGTTTGGGGAAAATGTGACCCATCGCTGCTCTCAGTAATTGGCATTTTTTCGGTATAAAAAGACGTAATTTCAGACTGCTAATACGTGCATAGAGCCCGAATTTGACTACAAAATATGGCTCAAGTTTATATTTAAGATGTTTGGGATATTTCGAAATCTGCAGGGGGGGGGAGGGGTTTGGGCAAAATGTGACCTATCGCCGCTCTCAGTAATTGACATATCTTCGGTGTATAAATTCGTAATTTCAAACTGCTAATATCTGCAGAGAGCCAGAATTTGGCTCCAAAATATGGCTCAAGCGTCGAATTTGGGATGTTTGGGATATTTTGAAAACTGCACGGACGGCTTTATGCAAAATGTGATCCATCGTCGCACTCAGTAATTGGCATATTTTCGGTATAAAATATCGTAATTTCAAACTGCGAATACGTGCAGAGAGCCAAAATTTAGCTCCAAAATATAGGTCATGGGTCGAATTTGGGATGTTTGGGATATTTTGAAAACTGCAGGGTGGTTTGGGCAAAATGTGACCCATCGTCGCAGTCAGTAATTGGCATATTTTCAGTATGAAAAGTCGTAATTTCAAACTGTGAATACATGCAGAAAGCCAAACGCTGGCTCCAAAATATGGCTCAAGGGTCGAATTTGGGATGCCTGGGATTTTTTGAAAACTGCAGGGAGAGTTTGGGCAAAATGTGATCCATCGCCGCTTTCAGTAATTGTCATGTTTTCGGTATAAAAAGTCGTAATTTCAAACTGCGAATACGTTCAGAGAGCCAGAATTTAGCACCAAAATAATTCTCATGGGTCGAATTTGGGATGTTTGGGATATTTCGAAAACTGCAGGGAAGGTTTGGGAAAAATGTGATCCATGTCCGCTCTCATTAATTGGCATATTTTCGGTATAAAAAGTCGTAATTTCAAACTGCGAATACGTGCAGAGAGCCAGAATTTGGCTCCAAATTGTAACTCAAGTGTTGAATTTGGGACATTTGGGATATTTTGGAAACTGCAGGGAGGGTTTGGGCAAAATGTGATCCATCGTAGCTTTCAGTAATTGGCATATTTTCAGTATAAAAAGTCGTAATTTCAAAAAGCGAATACGTGCAGAGAGCCCGAATTTGGCTCAAAAATCTGGTTCAAGCGTCGAATTTGTGATGTTTAGGATATTTTGAAAACTGCAGGGAGGGTTTGGGCAAATTGTTATCCATCGCCGCTTTCAGTAATTGGCATATTTTCGGTATGAAAAGTCGTAATTTCAAACTGCGAATACATGCCGAAAGCCAAACGTTGGCTCCAAAATATGGCTCAAGGGTCGAATTGGGGATGTTTGGGATATTTTAAAAACTGCAGGGATGGCCTGGGCAAAATGTGATCCATCGCCACACTCAGTAATTGGCATATTTTCGGTATAAGATGAAATAATTACAAACTGCGAACACGTGCAGAGACCCCGAATTTGGCTCCAAAATATGGTTCAAGCGTCGAATTAGAGATGTTTGGGATATTTTGAAAACTGCAGGGAGGGTTTGGGCAAAATGTGATCTATCGCCGCTTTCAGTAATTGTCATGTTTTCGGAATAAAAAGTCGTAATTTCAAACTGCGAATACGTTTTGAGAGCCAGAATTTAGCTCCAAAATAATTCTCAAGGGTCGAAATTGGGATGTTTGGGATATTTCGAAAACTGCAGGGAAGGTTTGGGCAAAATGTGATCCATCGCCGTTCTCAGTAATTGACATATTTTCAGTATAAAAAGTCGTTATTTCAAACTGCGAATATGTGCAGAGCCACAATTTGGATCCAACATTTGGCACAAGGGTTGAATTTTGGATGTTTGTGAGGGGGGGGGGGGTTTGGGCAAAATGTGAACCATCGACGCTCTCAGTAATTGGCATATTTTCGGTATAAAATGACGTAATTTCAAACTGCGAATACGTGCAGAGGGCCCAAATTTGGCTCCAAAATATGGCTCAAGCGTCGAATTTGTGATGTTTGGGATATTTTGAAAACTGCAGGGAGGGTTTGGGCAAAGTGTGATCCATCGTTGCTTTCAGTAATTGGCATATTTTCAGTATAAGAAGTCGTAATTTCAAACTGCGAATACTTGCAGAGAGTCAGAATTTGGCTCCAAAATAAGGCTCAAGGTTCGAATTTAGGATGTTTGGGATATGCTCTCAGTAATTAATATATTTTCGGTATAAAAAGTCGTAATTTCAAACTGCGAATAGGTGCAGAACGCCAGAATTTGGCTCCAAAATAAGGCTCAAGCGTTAAATTTGTGATGTTTGGGAAAATTTGGAAACTGCAGGGAAAGTTTGGGCAAATTGTGATCCATCGCCGCTTTCAGTAATTGGCATATTTTCGGTACAAAATTCGTAATTTCAAACTGGTAATACATGCAGAGAGCCAGAATTTGGCTCCAAAGTATGGCTCAAGCGTTGAATTTGGGATGCTTCGGATATTTTGAAAACTGCAGGAAGGGTTTGGGAAAAATGTGACCCATCGCCGCTCTCAGTAATTGACATTTTTTCGGTATAAAAAGACGTAATTTCAGACTGCGAATACGTGCAGAGAGCACGAATTTGGCTCCAAAATATGGCTCAAAGGTCGTATTTGGGATGTTTGGGATATTTTGCAAACTGCCGGGGGGTTTGGGCAAAATGTGACCCATCGCTGCTTTCAGTAATTGGAATATTTTCCAGCATCAATTTTGGGATGTTTGGGATGAAAAGTCGTAATTTCAAACTGCGTATACGTGCAGAGAGCCAGAATTTAGCTCCAAAATAATTCTCAAGGTTCGAACTTGGGATGTTTGGGATATTTTGAAAATTGCAGGGAAGGTTTGGGGAAATTGTGATCCATCGCCGCTCTCAGTAATTGGCATATTTTCGGGATAAAAGTTCGCAATTTCAAACTGCGAATACGTTCAGAGAGCCAGAATTTGGCTCCAAAATATGGCTCAAGCTTCGAATTTGGGATGTTTGCTATATTTTGAAAACTGCAGGGAGGGTTTGGGCAAAATGTGATCCATCGTTGCTCTCGGTAAATGGCATATTTTCGGTATAAAAAGACGTAATTTCAAACTGCGAATACGTGCAGAGAGCCCGAATTTGGCTCCAAATTGTATCTCAAGTGTTGAATTTGGGACATTTGGGATATTTTGGAAACTGCAGGGAGGGTTTGGGCAAAATGTGATCCATCGTAGCTTTCAGTAATTGGCATATTTTCAGTATAAAAAGTCGTAATTTCAAAAAGCGAATACGTGCAGAGAGCCCGAATTTGGCTCAAAAATCTGGTTCAAGCGTCAAATTTGTGATGTTTAGGATATTTTGAAAACTGCAGGGAGGGTTTGGGCAAATTGTTATCCATCGCCGCTTTCAGTAATTGCCATATTTTCGGTATGAAAAGTCGTAATTTCAAACTGCGAATACATGCCGAAAGCCAAACGTTGGCTCCAAAATATGGCTCAAGGGTCGAATTGGGGATGTTTGGGATATTTTAAAAACTGCAGGGATGGCCTGGGCAAAATGTGATCCATCGCCACACTCAGTAATTGGCATATTTTCGGTATAAGATGAAATAATTACAAACTGCGAACACGTGCAGAGACCCCGAATTTGGCTCCAAAATATGGTTCAAGCGTCGAATTAGAGATGTTTGGGATATTTTGAAAACTGCAGGGAGGGTTTGGGCAAAATGTGATCTATCGCCGCTTTCAGTAATTGTCATGTTTTCGGAATAAAAAGCCGTAATTTCAAACTGCGAATACGTTTTGAGAGCCAGAATTTAGCTCCAAAATAATTCTCAAGGGTCGAATTTGGGATGTTTGGGATATTTCGAAAACTGCAGGGAAGGTTTGGGCAAAATGTGATCCATCGCCGCTCTCAGTAATTGACATATTTTCAGTATAAAAAGTCGTTATTTCAAACTGCGAATATGTGCAGAGCCACAATTTGGATCCAACATTTGGCACAAGGGTTGAATTTTGGATGTTTGTGAGGGGGGGGGGGGGTTTGGGCAAAATGTGACCCATCGACGCTCTCAGTAATTGGCATATTTTCGGTATAAAATGACGTAATTTCAAACTGCGAATACGTGCAGAGAGCCCAAATTTGGCTCCAAAATATGGCTCAAGCGTCGAATTTGTGATGTTTGGGATATTTTGAAAACTGCAGGGAGGGTTTGGGCAAAGTGTGATCCATCGTTGCTTTCAGTAATTGGCATATTTTCAGTATAAGAAGTCGTAATTTCAAACTGCGAATACTTGCAGAGAGTCAGAATTTGGCTCCAAAATAAGGCTCAAGGTTCGAATTTAGGATGTTTGGGATATGCTCTCAGTAATTAATATATTTTCGGTATAAAAAGTCGTAATTTCAAACTGCGAATAGGTGCAGAGCGCCAGAATTTGGCTCCAAAATAAGGCTCAAGCGTTAAATTTGTGATGTTTGGGAAAATTTGGAAACTGCAGGGAAAGTTTGGGCAAATTGTGATCCATCGCCGCTTTCAGTAATTGGCATATTTTCGGTACAAAATTCGTAATTTCAAACTGGTAATACATGCAGAGAGCCAGAATTTGGCTCCAAAATATGGCTCAAGCGTTGAATTTGGGATGCTTCGGATATTTTGAAAACTGCAGGAAGGGTTTGGGAAAAATGTGACCCATCGCCGCTCTCAGTAATTGACATTTTTTCGGTATAAAAAGACGTAATTTCAGACTGCGAATACGTGCAGAGAGCACGAATTTGGCTCCAAAATATGGCTCAAAGGTCGTATTTGGGATGTTTGGGATATTTTGCAAACTGCCGGGGGGTTTGGGCAAAATGTGACCCATCGCTGCTTTCAGTAATTGGAATATTTTCCAGCATCAATTTTGGGATGTTTGGGATGAAAAGTCGTAATTTCAAACTGCGTATACGTGCAGAGAGCCAGAATTTAGCTCCAAAATAATTCTCAAGGTTCGAACTTGGGATGTTTGGGATATTTTGAAAATTGCAGGGAAGGTTTGGGGAAATTGTGATCCATCGCCGCTCTCAGTAATTGGCATATTTTCGGGATAAAAGTTCGCAATTTCAAACTGCGAATACGTTCAGAGAGCCAGAATTTGGCTCCAAAATATGGCTCAAGCTTCGAATTTGGGATGTTTGCTATATTTTGAAAACTGCAGGGAGGGTTTGGGCAAAATGTGATCCATCGTTGCTCTCGGTAAATGGCATATTTTCGGTATAAAAAGACGTAATTTCAAACTGCGAATACGTGCAGAGAGCCCGAATTTGGCTCCAAATTGTATCTCAAGTGTTGAATTTGGGACATTTGGGATATTTTGGAAACTGCAGGGAGGGTTTGGGCAAAATGTGATCCATCGTAGCTTTCAGTAATTGGCATATTTTCAGTATAAAAAGTCGTAATTTCAAAAAGCGAATACGTGCAGAGAGCCCGAATTTGGCTCAAAAATCTGGTTCAAGCGTCGAATTTGTGATGTTTAGGATATTTTGAAAACTGCAGGGAGGGTTTGGGCAAATTGTTATCCATCGCCGCTTTCAGTAATTGCCATATTTTCGGTATGAAAAGTCGTAATTTCAAACTGCGAATACATGCCGAAAGCCAAACGTTGGCTCCAAAATATGGCTCAAGGGTCGAATTGGGGATGTTTGGGATATTTTAAAAACTGCAGGGATGGCCTGGGCAAAATGTGATCCATCGCCACACTCAGTAATTGGCATATTTTCGGTATAAGATGAAATAATTACAAACTGCGAACACGTGCAGAGACCCCGAATTTGGCTCCAAAATATGGTTCAAGCGTCGAATTAGAGATGTTTGGGATATTTTGAAAACTGCAGGGAGGGTTTGGGCAAAATGTGATCTATCGCCGCTTTCAGTAATTGTCATGTTTTCGGAATAAAAAGCCGTAATTTCAAACTGCGAATACGTTTTGAGAGCCAGAATTTAGCTCCAAAATAATTCTCAAGGGTCGAATTTGGGATGTTTGGGATATTTCGAAAACTGCAGGGAAGGTTTGGGCAAAATGTGATCCATCGCCGCTCTCAGTAATTGACATATTTTCAGTATAAAAAGTCGTTATTTCAAACTGCGAATATGTGCAGAGCCACAATTTGGATCCAACATTTGGCACAAGGGTTGAATTTTGGATGTTTGTGAGGGGGGGGGGGGTTTGGGCAAAATGTGACCCATCGACGCTCTCAGTAATTGGCATATTTTCGGTATAAAATGACGTAATTTCAAACTGCGAATACGTGCAGAGAGCCCAAATTTGGCTCCAAAATATGGCTCAAGCGTCGAATTTGTGATGTTTGGGATATTTTGAAAACTGCAGGGAGGGTTTGGGCAAAGTGTGATCCATCGTTGCTTTCAGTAATTGGCATATTTTCAGTATAAGAAGTCGTAATTTCAAACTGCGAATACTTGCAGAGAGTCAGAATTTGGCTCCAAAATAAGGCTCAAGGTTCGAATTTAGGATGTTTGGGATATGCTCTCAGTAATTAATATATTTTCGGTATAAAAAGTCGTAATTTCAAACTGCGAATAGGTGCAGAGCGCCAGAATTTGGCTCCAAAATAAGGCTCAAGCGTTAAATTTGTGATGTTTGGGAAAATTTGGAAACTGCAGGGAAAGTTTGGGCAAATTGTGATCCATCGCCGCTTTCAGTAATTGGCATATTTTCGGTACAAAATTCGTAATTTCAAACTGGTAATACATGCAGAGAGCCAGAATTTGGCTCCAAAATATGGCTCAAGCGTTGAATTTGGGATGCTTCGGATATTTTGAAAACTGCAGGAAGGGTTTGGGAAAAATGTGACCCATCGCCGCTCTCAGTAATTGACATTTTTTCGGTATAAAAAGACGTAATTTCAGACTGCGAATACGTGCAGAGAGCACGAATTTGGCTCCAAAATATGGCTCAAAGGTCGTATTTGGGATGTTTGGGATATTTTGCAAACTGCCGGGGGGTTTGGGCAAAATGTGACCCATCGCTGCTTTCAGTAATTGGCATATTTTCCAGCATCAATTTTGGGATGTTTGGGATGAAAAGTCGTAATTTCAAACTGCGTATACGTGCAGAGAGCCAGAATTTAGCTCCAAAATAATTCTCAAGGTTCGAACTTGGGATGTTTGGGATATTTTGAAAATTGCAGGGAAGGTTTGGGCAAATTGTGATCCATCGCCGCTCTCAGTAATTGGCATATTTTCGGGATAAAAGTTCGTAATTTCAAACTGCGAATACAGGCAGAGAGCCAGAATTTGGCTCCAAAATATGGCTCAAGCTTCGAATTTGGGATGTTTGCTATATTTTGAAAACTGCAGGGAGGGTTTGGGCAAAATGTGATCCATCGTTGCTCTCGGTAAATGGCATATTTTCGGTATAAAAAGACGTAATTTCAAACTGCGAATACGTGCAGAGAGCCCGAATTTGGCTTAAAAAATGGCGCAGGCGTCGAATTTGGGATATTTGGGATATTTTGAAAACTGCAGGGGGGGTGGGTTTCTGGCAATATGTGACATATCGCTGCTCTCAGTTATTGACATATTTTCAGTATAAAATGTCGTAATTTCAAACTGCGAATATGTGCAGAGAGCCAGAATTTGGCTCCAAAATATGGCTCAAGGGTCGAATTTGGAATGCTTGGGATAATTTGAAAACTGCAGAGAGGGTTTCGTCAAAATGCGACCCATCGCTGATTTCAATAATTGGCATATTTTTGGTATAAAAAGTCGTAATTTCAAACGGCGAATACATGCAGAAAGCCAAATTTGGCTCCAAAATATAGCTCAAGGGTCGAATTTGGGATGTTTGGGATATTTTGAAAACTGCAGGGAGGGCTTGGGCAAAATGTAATCCATCGCTACACTCAGTAATTGGCATATTTTCGGTATAAAATTTTATAATTTCAATCTGCTAATACGTGCAGAGAGCATGAATTTGGCTCCAAAATATGGCTCTAGCGTCGAATTTGGGATGTTTGGGGTATATTAAAACTGCAGGGAGGGTTTAGGCAAAATGTGATCCATTGCCGCTTTCAGTAATTGTCATGTTTTCGTTATAAAATGTCGTAATTTCAAACAGCGAATACCTGCAGACAGCCTGAATTTGGCTCCAAAATATAGCTCATGGGTCAAATTTGGGATGTTTGTGATATTTTGCAAACTGCCGGGGGGTTTGGGCAAAATGTGACCCATCGCTGCTTTCAGTAATTGGCTTATTTTCAAGCGCCGAATTTGGAATGTTTGGGATAAAAAGTCGTAATTTCAAAATGCGAATACGTGCAGAGAGCCAGAATATAGCTCCAAAATAATTCTCAAGGGTCGAATTTGGGATGTTTGGGATATTTTGAAAACTACAGGGGGGGGGGGGGTTTGGCCAAAATGTGACCTATTGCTGCTCACAGTAATTGACATATTTTCGGTAAAAAATGTCGTAATTTCAAACTGTGAATATGTGCAGAGAGCCAGAATTTGGCTCCAAAATATTACTCAAGGGTCAAATTTGGGATGCTTGGGATAATTTGAAAACTGCAGAGAGGGTTTGGGCAAAATGTGATCCATCGCTGCTTTCAGTAATTGGCATATTTTCGGTATAAAAGTCGTAATTTCAAACAGGGAATACATGCAGAGAGCCAGAATTTAGCTCCAAAATAATTCTCAAAGTTCGAATTTGGGATGTTTAGGATATTTTGAAAATTGCAGGGAAGGTTTGGGCAAAATGTGATCCATCGCCGCTCTCAGTAATTCGCATAATTTCGGTATAAAAAGTCGTAATTTCAAACTGCGAATACGTGCAAAGAGCCCGAATTTGGCTTCAAAATATGGCTCAAGCGTTGAATTTGGGATGTTTGGGATATTTTGAAAACTGCAGGGGGGGGGGGGTGGCGGGGTTCTGGCAATATGTGACCTATCGCTGCTCTCAGTTATTGACATTTTCGGTATATAAAGTCGTAATTTCAAACGGCGAATACGTGCAGAGAGCCCGAATTTGACTCCAAAATATGGCTCAAGCGTCGAATTTGGGATGTTTGGGATATATTAAAAGCTGCAGGGAGGGTTTAGGCAAAATGTGATCCATTGCCGCTTTCAGTAATTGTCATGTTTTCGTTATAAAATGTCGTAATTTCAAAAAGCGAATACGTGCAGAGAGCAAGAATTTGGCTCCAAAATATAGCTCATGGGTCGAATTTGGGATATTTGGGATATTTTGCAAACCTCCGGGGGGTTTGGGCAAAATGTGACCCATCGCTGCTTTCAGTAATTGGCTAATTTTCAAGCGTCAAATTTGGGATGTTTGGGATAAAAAGTCGTAATTTCAAACTGCGAACACGTGCAAAGAGCCAGAATTTAGCTACAAAATAATTCTCAAGGGTCGAATTTGGGATATTTGGGATATTTTGAAAATTACAGGGATGGTTTGGGCAAAATGTGATCCATCGCCGCTCTCAGTAATTGGCATGTTTAGGAATAAAAAGTCGTAATTTCAAACTGGGAATACGTGCAGAGAGCCAAAATTTAGCTCCAAAATATGGCTCAAGCGTCGAATTTGGGATGTTTGCTATATTTTGAAAACTGCAGGGGGGGTTTGGGCAAAGTGTGACCTATTGCTGTTCTCAATAATTGACATATTTTCGGTAAAAACTATCGTAATTTCAAACTGCGAATATGTGCAGAGAGCCAGAATTTGGCTCCAAAATATGGCTCAAGGGTCGAATTTGGGATGACTTGGGGTAATTTGAAAACTGCAGAGAGGGTTTGGGCAAAATGTGATCCATCGCCGCTTTCAGTAATTGGCATATTTTTGGTATACAAGTCGTAATTTCAAACTGGGAATACATGCTGAGAGCCAGAATTTGGCTCCAAAATATGGCTCAAGCGTCGAAATTGGGATGTTTGCTATATTTTGAAAACTGCAGGGAGGGTTTGGGCAAAATGTGATCCATCGCCGCTCTCAGTAAATGGCATATTTTCGGTATAAAAAGACGTAATTTCAAACTGCAAATACGTGCAGAGAGCCTGAATTTTACTTCAAAATATATCTCAAGCGTCGAATTTGGGATGTTTGGGATATTTTGAAAACTGCCGGGGAGGGTGGGGGGGGGGGGTTGGGCAAAATGTGACCTATCGCTGCTCTCAGTAATTGATATATTTTCGGTATAAAATGTCGAAATTTCAAACTGCGAAAATGTGCAGAGAGCCGGAATTTGGCTCCAAAGTATGGCTCAAGGGTCGAATTTGGGGTGTTTGGGATAATTTGAAAACTGCAGAGAGGGTTTCGTCAAAATTCGATCCATCGCTGCTTTCAGCAAATGGCATATTTTCGGTATAAAAAGTCGTAATTTCAAAAAGCGAATACGTGCAGAGAGCCCGAATTTGGCTCAGAAATATGGCTCAAGCGTCAAATTTGTGATGTTTAGGATATTTCTAAAACTGCAGGGAGGGTTTGGGCAAAATGTGACCCATCGCCGCTCTCAGTAATTGGCATTTTGTCGGAATAAAGAGACGTAATTTCAGACTGCGAATTCGTGCAGAGAGCCCAAATTTGGCTCCAATATATGGCTCAAGCTTCGAATTTAGGATGTTTGAGATATTTTGAAAACTGCAGGGGGGGGGGGGGTAAAATGTGACCTCTTGCCGCTCGCAGTAATTGACATATCTTCGGTGTATAATTTCGTAATTTCAAACTGCGAATATGTGCAGAGAGCAATAATTTGGCTCCAAAATATGGCTCAAGCGTCGAATTTGGGATGTTTGGGATATTTTGAAAACTGCAGGGAGGGTTTGGGCAAAATGTGATCCATCGTTGCTTTCAGTAATTGGCATATTTTCAGTATAAAAAGTCGTAATTTTAAACTGCGAATACTTGCAGAGAGTCAGAAATTGGCTCCAAAATAAGGCTCAAGGTTCGAATTTATGATGTTTGGGATATGCTCTCAGTAATTAATATATTTTCGGTATAAAAATTCGTAATATCAAACTGCGAACATGTGCAGAGAGCCAGAATTTGGCAGCATTCCTGCATTAGCAGTTTGCCCCTTATTATTATAGGGCTAAGTAAGCCTAAAGGGTCAAATGGTTGACTGACATACGAGAGTAATTTTCTCATGGTGAGGGATGAATTATTGGTTTGTATTGACTTGACATTCATCTCGTCAGTACCTGTGTTCCATTCCACGCCCAGAACTTTTAATTGATTAGGCACCTGATAACGCGGAAATTCTTTCTCGATTATCTGGTTTAATGATTTATTGTTTGAGGCCCATGATTGTAGTGGCATATTGGCTCCTAATAATGATTCAGAGAAAAGGAGATGGATAAAGGTCAAAGATGATGCGTAAAGGAAAAGGAGATGATAAAGGTCAAAATATTGCTAAATTCGATGATTTTTAGTACAAAACAAAATGCAAGAAAACTTGCTTAAAAATGAAAAATTTGCGAAATTCTGAGATTTGAAGGCCAAATCACATATCGTGAGAAAACATGAAGTGGTATCGAAATATTGGTAAAACGAATATATATACGTAAAATCACACTACATGAATAACGTGAAAAAGTCCCTATATTACCATATTAGAGGATTTTAACTTCAAATCATAGAGCGAGGTTTCGGATTATTTAGATCCAGGAAAAGACATATGAAAATGTTGTTTCAAATACAAATGATAAAAATCAATGTGTTTTCATTAGAATTAACTAAAATGTTCCTGATTTTCCGTTTATATTACCGATGGAAGATGTACACGTAAAACCGCTCTAATCCGGCTGAAACGTCGATATATGCAATAAAAACAGAACTTCTCCCCTTTCCAATATCTTACTCAGTATTTTAACGAGAAACAAATAGTTGATTGAAAATGAAGTGTTTAAGGTTAAATTCTAATCAATTATGTGTTTGTCTCATTTTTATCGTATATTTAATGAATTAATAGCAATAAACTGAAAATTCACAAAAACGTGGAAAAACAGCAAAATATTGCCTAATTCGATGATATTTTGTTTATATCACATAAAGGAAAAGGGGATGATAAACGTCAAAATATTGCTGAATTCGATGATTTTTAGTACGAAACAAAATGCAAGAAAACTTGCTTAAAATGCAATATTAAGCGAAAATCTGAGATTTGAAGGCCAAATCACATATCGTGATACTACATGAAATAGTATCGAAATATTGGTAAAAATTAATATATTTACGTAATATCAAACTACATGAAAAACGTGAAAAAAGTCATTATTATACCAAATTTGAGGATTTTAACTTCGAATCATAAAGCGACGTTTCGTATTTTTTAGACCCTAGAAAAGACGTATAAAGATGTTGCTTCCAATACATATGACAAAAATCAATGTCTTTTCATTAAAATTAACTAAAATGTTCCTGATTTTCGGTTTATATTACCGATGGAAGATGTACACGTAAAACCGTTCTACTCCGGCTGAAAAGTCGATATATGCAATAAAAACAGGAATTCTCCCCCTTTAAATATCTTACTCATTATTTTAACGAGAAACAAATATATGATTGAAAATGAAGTATTTAAGGTTATTTTCTGATCAATTATGTGTTTCCATAAGTTTTCTCGTATATTTAATGAAATAATAACAATAAACTGAAAATTCACAAAAACGTAGAAAAACGTCAAAATATTGCTTAATTCGATGATATTTTGTTTAAATCACATAAAGGAAAAGGGGATGATAAAGGTAAAAATATTGCTAAATTCGATGATTATTAGTACGAAACAAAATGCAAGAAATCTTGTTTAAAATGCAATATTATGCGAAAATCTGAGATTTGAAGGCCAAATCACATATCGTGATACTACATGAAATAGTATAGAAATATTGGAAAAATGAATATATTTACGAAATATCAAACTACATGAAAAATGTGAAAAAAGTCATTATTATACCAAATTTGAGGATTTTAACTTTGAATCATAAAGCGACGTTTCGTCTTTTTTAGATTTTTAGAGTTATGCAGAGGCTCGATAGAATGATGCAGAGGTTTACGAGAGTGATGCAAAGGCTCAAGAGAGGGATGCAGAGGCTTAAGAGAGTGATGCAAAGGCTCAGGAGAGGGATGCAGAGGCTCATGAGAGGGATGCAGGAGTTCAAGAGAGGGACGCAAAGGCTCAAGAAAGGGATGCAGAGGCTTAAGAAAGTGATGCAGAGGCTCGAAATAGGGATGCAGAGGCTTAAGAGGGTGTTGCAGAGGCTCAAGAAAGAGCCTCTGCATCTCTCTCTTAAGCCTCTACATCATTCTCATGAGCCTCTGCATTACTCTTTTGAGCCTCTGCATCACTCTCTTAAGCCTCTGCATCACTCTCGTAAGCCTCTGCATCCCTCTCTTGAACTCCTGCATCCCTCTCATGAGCCTCTGCATCCCTCTCCTGAGCCTTTGCATCACTCACTTAAGCCTCTGCATCCCTCTCTTGAGCCTCTGCATCACTCTCGTAAGCCTCTGCATCACTCTAATGAGCCTCTGCATAACTCTCTTCAGTCTCTGCATCACTCTCTTGAGCCTCTGTATCCATCTCTTGAGCGTCTGCAACACTCTCTTCAGCCTCTGCATCTCTCTCTTAAGCCTCTGCATCAGTCTCTTGAGCCTCAGCACAACTCTTTTTAGCCTCTGCATCACTCTCTTGAGCCTCTGCATCCCTCTCTTGAGCCTCTGCAACACTCTCTTCAGCCTCTGCATCACTCTCTTAAGCCTCTGCATCACTCTCTTCGGCCTCTGCATCACTCTCTTAAGCCTCTGCTTACCTCTCTTGATCCTCTGCATCACTCTCTTGAGCCACTGCATAACTCTCTTGAGTCTCTGCATCACTCTCTTGAGCCTCTTTATCCCTCTTTTGAGCCTCTGCATCACTCTCTTCAGCCTCTGCATCACTCTCGTAAACCTCTGAATCACTCTCTTGAGCCTCTCCATCAATCTCTTTAGCCCCTGCATCCCTCTATTGAGCCTCTGCATCCCTTTCTTGAGCCCCTGCATCCCTTTCTTCAGCCTTTGCATCACTCTCTTAAGCCTCTGCATCCATCTCTTGAGCCTCTGAATCCCTCTCTTGAGCCTCTGCATCACTCTCTCGAGCCTCTGCATCACTCTCTTCATCCTCTGCATCCCTCTCTTGAGCATCTGCATCACTCACTTGGCCCCCTGCATCCCTCTCTTAAGCCTCTATATCATTCTCATGAGCCTCTGCATTACTCTTTTGAGCCTTTGCATCACTCTCTTAAGCCTCTGCATCACTCTCTTAAGCCTCTGCATCCCTCTCTTGAGCCTCTGCATCACTTTCGTAAGCCTCTGCATCACTCTAATGAGCCTCTGCATAACTCTCTTCAGTCTCTGCATCACTCTCTTGAGCCTCTGTAACCATCTCTTGAGCGTCTGCAACACTCTCTTCAGCCTCTGCATCTCTCTCGTAAGCCTCTGCATCAGTCTCTTGAGCCTCAGCACAACTCTTTTTAGCCTCTGCATCACTCTCTTGAGCCTCTGCATCAATCTCTTGAGACTCTGCAACACTCTCTTCAGCCTCTGCATCACTCTTTTAAGCCTCTGCATCACTCTCTTCGGCCTCTGCATCACTCTCTTAAGCCTCTGCTTACCTCTCTTGATCCTCTGCATCACTCTCTTGAGCCACTGCATAACTCTCTTGAGTCTCTGCATCACTCTCTTGAGCCTCTGTATCCCTCTTTTGAGCCTCTGCAACACTCTCTTCAGCCTCTGCATCACTCTCGTAAACCTCTGAATCACTCTCTTGACCCTCTCCATCAACCTCTTTAGCCCCTGCATCCCTCTATTGAGCCTCTGCATCCCTTTCTTGAGCCCCTGCATCCCTCTCTTCAGCCTCTGCATCACTCTCTTAAGCCTCTGCATCCATCTCTTGAGCCTCTGAATCCCTCTCTTGAGCCTCTGCATCACTCTCTCGAGCCTCTGCATCACTCTCTTCATCCTCTGCATCCCTCTCTTGAGCATCTGCATCACTCACTTGGCCCCCTGCATCCCTCTCTTGAGCCTCTCCATCACTCTAATGAGCCTCTGCATGACCCTCTTAAGCCTCTGTATCCCTATTTTGAGCCTCTGCATCACTTTCTTAAGCCTCTACATCACTCTCTTGAGCCTTTGTATCCATCTCTTGAGCGTCTGCAACACTCTCTTCAGCCTCTGCATCTCTCTCGTAAGCCTCTGCATCAGTCTCTTGTGCCCCAGCACAACTCTTTTTATAATCTGCATCACTGTCTTGAGCATCTGCAACACTCTCTTCAGCATCTGCATCATTCTCTTAAGCCTCTGCATCACTCTCTTCGGCCTCTGCATCACTCTCTTAAGCCTCTGCTTACCCCTCTTGATCCTCTGCATCATTCTCTTGAGCCTCTGTATCACTCTCATGATATTCTGCATCACTCACTTGAGCCTCAGAATCACTCTCTTGAGCCTCTGCATCATTCTCTTGAGCCTCTGATCTCTCTCTTAAGCCTCTACATCATTCTCATGAGCCTCTGCATTACTCTTTTGAGCCTCTGCATCACTCTCTTAAGCCTCTGCATCACTCTCGTAAGCCTTTGCATCCCTCTCTTGAACTCCTGCATCCCTCTCATGAGCCTCTGCATCCCTCTCATGAGCCTCTGCATCCCTCTCCTGAGCCTTTGCATCACTCTCTTAAGCCTCTGCATCCCTCTCTTGAACCTCTGCATCACTCTCGTAAGCCTCTGCATCACTCTAATGAGCCTCTGCATAACTCTCTTCAGTCTCTGCATCACTCTCTTGAGCCTCTGTATCCATCTCTTGTGCGTCTGCAACACTCTCTTCAGCCTCTGCATCTCTCTCGTAAGCCTCTGCATCAGTCTCTTGTGCCTCAGCACAACTCGTTTTAGCCTCTGCATCACTCTCTTGAGCCTCTGCAACACTCTCTTCAGCCTCTGCATCACTCTCTTAAGCCTCTGCATCACTCTCTTCGGCCTCTGCATTACTCTCCTAAGCCTCTGCTTACCCCTCTTGATCCTCTGCATCACTCTCTTGAGCCTCTGTATCACTCTCATGATATTCTGCATCACTCTCTTGAGCCTCTGCATCACTCTCTTGAGCCTCTACATCACACTCTTGAGCCTCTGCATCACTCTCTTGAGCCTCTGCATCACTCTCTTAAGCCTCTGCATCCCTCCCTTGATCCTCTGCATCCCTCTCTTGAGCCTCTGCATCATTCAATTGAGCCTCTGCATCTCTCTCTTAAGCCTCTACATCATTCTCATGAGCCTCTGCATTACTCTTTTGAGCCTCTGCATCACTCTCTTAAGCCTCTGCATCACTCTCGTAAGCCTCTGCATCCCTCTCTTGAACTCCTGCATCCCTCTCATGAGCCTCTGCATCCCTCTCCTGAGCCTTTGCATCACTCTCTTAAGCCTCTGCATCCCTCTCTTGAGCCTCTGCATCACTCTCGTAAGCCTCTGCATCACTCTCGTAAGCCTCTGCATCACTCTAATGAGCCACTGCATAACTCTCTTCAGTCTCTGCATCACTCTCTTGAGCCTCTGTATCCATCTCTTGAGCGTCTGCAACACTCTCTTCAGCCTCTGCATCTCTCTCGTAAGCCTCTGCATCAGTCTCTTGAGCCTCAGCACAACTCTTTTTAGCCTCTGCATCACTCTCTTGAGCCTCTGCATCCCTCTCTTGAGCCTCTGCAACACTCTCTTCAGCCTCTGCATCACTCTCTTCGGCCTCTGCATCACTCTCTTAAGCCTCTGCTTACCTCTCTTGATCCTCTGCATCACTCTCTTGAGCCACTGCATAACTCTCTTGAGTCTCTGCATCACTCTCTTGAGCCTCTGTATCCCTCTTTTGAGCCTCTGCAACACTCTCTTCAGCCTCTGCATCACTCTCGTAAACCTCTGAATCACTCTCTTGAGCCTCTCCATCAATCTCTTTAGCTTAAGAGTGGGATGCAGAGGCTTAAAAGAATGATGCAAAGGCTGAAGTGAGAGATGCAGACGCTCATGAGAGGGATGCAGGAGTTCAAGAGAGTGATGCAGAGGCTCAAGAGAGGGATGCAGAGGCTCAAGTGAGGGATGAAAAGGCACAAGAGAGGGATGCAAATGCTCTTGGGATTAATGCAGAGGCTCAAGAGAGGGATGCAGAGGTTCAAGAGAGTGATTCAGAGGCTTATGAGAGTGATGCAAAGGCTTAACAGAGTGATGCAGAGGCTTTAGAAAGTGATGCAGAGGATCAAAAGAGGGATGCAGAGGCTTAAAAGGGTCATGCAGAGGCTCAAGAGAGTGATGCAGAGGCTCAAGAGTGGGATGCAGGGGCTCAAGAGAGTGATGCAGAGGCTCAAGAGAGTGATTCAGAGGATTACGAAAGTGATACAGAGGCTTAAGAGAGTGATGCAAAGGCTCAAGAGAGTGATGCAGAGGATCAAGAGAGGGAAGCAGAGGCTTAAGAGAGTGATGCAGAGGCTGAAGAGAGTGATGCAGAGGCTCTAGAGAGTGATGCAGAGGCTCAAGAGAATGATGCAGATGCTCAAGGGAGTGATGCAGAGGATCAAGAGAGTTATGCAGAGGCTCGAGAAAGTGATTCAGAGTCTTACGAGAGTGATGCTGAGAATGAAGAGAGTGATGCAGAGGCTCGAGAGACTTATGCAGAGGCCTCAGGAGAGGGATTCAGAGGCTTAAGAGAGTGATGCAGAGGCTGAAGAGAGTGTTGCAGAGGCTCAAGAGAGGGACGAAGAGACTGAAGAGAGTGATGCAGAGGCTCAAGAGAGGGAATAATAATCACTCTCGTAAGCCTCTGCATCACTCTCTTAAGCCTCTGCATCACTCTCGTAATCCTCTGTCTCACTCTCTTGAGCCTCTCTATCACTCTCTTGAGCCCCTGCATCCCTCTATTGAGCCTCTGCATCACTCTCTTGAGCCTCTGCATCACCCTCTTAAGCCTCTGTGTTACCACCCTTGAGACTAAATAAGGTTCTTCTCCCCGCAGTGCAATAAAAATAATAATAAATCGGCCTCGCCAACAACTGTCTAGGGGTAAATATACATCACCGCATAAAATGGAGAACAATATATTTATGCTAAGGGGGACAAACTTAATAACACTTAAATGTATAAATAATAACCAGAAATATTCTTCAGCATGCAAATCATAGAATAACCTCTTTATTGAGACATGAGCACTATCACTAAGACATGGATTAATTAGAGAGATATATACAATATCATCTAACCAGATAATTAACATTTATATGGGCTAAAATAACAGTGACCAATGACTTAACATAAACCATGACTCCTCACGACCGCAGCCGCCACGCTTCTGCCCACGCCTTGGTCCGCAGGCCAAGCGTCTAACAAAATATCAACTAACCGTCCACACAAACATTGTGGAAAATCTAATAATAAAACGCAACACTAATATTCAAAACATTGTTAAACTAAAGAGTAGTAAACACTGGTACAACATTCCATACAATAATACGGAAACCAAATATGGGAATAACTCAATGTAAAACTATAAACACTCGATTGACAACAATGTTCCCACACTGGCCATATCCAAATATGGTCAACCGCCCACACGGAGAAACTACGTGAGAAATTAACACCAAAAGCCTCACACAATATAATGTAACTCAGGCACACTACAGCATGCTATAATATATATATAACATACAAAATCTTATATCATACAACTGGATGCTATATTAAAGAACAAGACAATAAAGTAATATGAGAATCAAGAGTAATGGCAGAATCCTAGTGAGATTCGTAACACTCTGCATCCCTCTTTTGAGCCTCTGCATCACTTTCTTAAGCCTCTGCATCCCATTCTTGAGCCTCTGCATCTCTCTCTTGAACTCCTGCATCCCTCTCATGAGCCTTTGCATCCCTCTCTTGAGCCTTTGCATCACTCGCCTAAGCCTCTGCATCCCTCTCTTGAGCCTCACCATCACTCTCAAGAGTCTATGCATCCCTCTCATGTGCCTCTGCATCCCTCACTTTAGCCTCTGCATCCCTCTCTTGAGACCCTGCATCCCTCTCTAGAGCCTGTGCATCCCTCTCTTGAGCCTCTGCATCCCTCTCTTGAGCCTGTGCATCACTCTCTTCAGCCTCTGCATCCCTTTCTTGAGCCTCTGCATCACACTCTTGAGCCTCTGCATCACTCTCTTGAGCCTCTACATCCGTCTCTTGAGCCTCTGCAACACTCTCTTCCGCCTCTGCATCACTCTCTTAAGCCTCTGAATCCCTCTCTTGAGGCCTCTGCATCACTCTTTTGAGCTTCTGAATCACTCTCTTGAGTGTCTGCATCCTTCTCTTGAGCCTCTGCATCACTCTCTTCAGCCTCTGCATCCCTCTCTTGAGCCTCTGCATCACTCTCGTGAGCCTCTGCATCACTTTCTCGGCCCTGCATCACTCTCTTGATCCTCTGCATCACTCTCTTGAGCCTCTGCATCACTCTCTAGAGCCTCTGCATCACTCTCTACAGCCTCTGAATCACTCTCGTAAGCCTCTGCTTCCCTCTCTTGATCCTCTGCATCACTCTCTTGAGCCTCTGCATCACTCTCTTGAGCCTCTGCATCCCTCTCTTGAGTCTCTGCATCCCTCTCTTGACCCTCTGCATCCCTCTCTTGAACGTATTCATCACTCAATTGCAAAGGCTCAGGAGAGGGATGCAGAGGCTCAAGAAAGGGATGCAGGGGCTCAGGAGAGGGATGCAGGGGCTCAGGAGAGTGATACAGAGGCTCAAGAGAGTGATTCAGAGGCTTACGAGAGTGATGCAGAGGCTTAAGAGAGTGATGCAGAGGCTCAAGAGAGTGAAGCAGAAGATCAAGAGAGGGAAGCAGAGACTTAAGAGAGAGATGCAGGGATTGAAGAGAGTGATGCAGAGGCTCTAAAGAGTGATGCAGAGACTCAAGAGAGTGATGCAGAGGCTTACGTTAGTGATGCAGAGAATCAAGAGAGTGATGCAGAGGCTCGAGAGAGTTATGCAGAGGCCTCCAGAGAGGGATTCAGAGGCTTAAGGGAGTGATGCAGAGGCTCAAGAGAGGGATACAAAGGCTCAAGAGAGTGATGGATCACATTTTGATGAGTGATGGAGTGAGAGGCGATGGATCACATTTTGCCCAAACCATCCCTGTAGTTTTCAAAATATCCCTCTTTTGAGCCTCTGGATCACTTTCTTAAGCCTCTTTCTTAAGAGGATCAAGAGAGTGATGCAGAGGCTTACGAGAGTGATGCAGAGGCTGAAGCGAGTGATGTAGAGGCTCAGGAGAGTGATGTAGAGGCTCTGGAGAGTGATGCATAGGCTGAATAGAGTGATGCAGAGGCTTAAGAGAGGGATGATGAGGCTCAAGAGAGGGATGTATAGGCACAAGAGAGTGATGCAGAGGCTCAAGAGAGGGATGCAGAGGCTGAAGAGAGTGATGCAGATGCTCAAGAGAGGGATGCAGTGGCTCAAGAAATTGATTCAGAGGCCTACGAGAGTGATGCCGAGGCTTAAGAGAGTGATGCAGAGGCTTAAGAGAGGGATGCAGAGGCTCAAGAGGGGGATGCAGAGGCTCAACAGAGGGATGCAATGGCTCAAGAGAGGAATGCAGAGGCTCAAGTGAGGGATCTCTCTCTTGAACCTCTGCATCACTCTCAAGAGCCTCTGCATCCCTCTCTTGTGCCTCTTCATCCCTCACTTGTGCCTCTGCATCCCTACCTTGAGCATCTGCATCTTTCTCTTGAGCCTCTGCATCCGTCTCTTAAGCCTCTGCAACACTCTTTTAAGCCTCTGCTTCCTTCTCTTGATCCACTGCATCACTCACTTGAGCCTCTGCATCACTCTCTTGATCGTCTGCATCACTCTCTTGAGCCACTGCATCACTCTCTTGAGCCTCTCTATCACTCTCTTAAGCCTCTGCAACCCGCTCTTGAACCTCTGCATCACTCCCTTGAGCCTCTTCATCATTCTTTTGAGCCTCTGCATCACTCTCTTGAGCCTCTGCATCACTCTCTTAAGACTCTGCCTTTCTGTCTTGAGCCTCTGCATCACTCCTTTGAGCCTCTGCATCCCTCTCTGGAGCCTCAGCATCCCTCTCTTGAGCCTTTTGCAGCACTCTGTTGAGCCTCTGCATCACTCTCTTAAGCCTCTGCATCACTCTCTAGAGTCTCTGCATCACTCTCTTCAGCCTCTGCATCCGTATCTTGAGCCTTTGCGTCACTCTCTTAAGCCTCTAAATCCCTCTCTTGAGCCTCTGCATCACTGTCAAGTGCCTCTGCATCTTTCTCTTGTGCCTCTGCATCACTCACTTTAGCCTCTGCATCCCTCTCTTGACCCTCTGCATCCCTCTCTTGAGCCTATTCATCCCTCTCTTGAGCCTCTGCATCCCTCTCTTGAGCCTCTGCATCACTCTCTTAAGCCTCTGCATCACTCTCGTAAGCCTCTGCGTCACTCTCTTAAGCCTCTGCATCACTCTTTTAAGCCTCTGATGCACTCTCTTGAGCCTCTCTAACCCTCTCCTGAGCATCTGCTTCACTCTCTTAAGCGTCTGCATCAATCTCGTAAGCCTCTGCATCACTCTCTTAAGCCTCTGCATCACTCCCGTAAACCTCTGAATCACTCTCTTGAGCCTCTCCATCACACTCAAACACATAATTGATTAGATAATAACCTTAAATACTTCATTTTCAATCATCTATTTGTTACTCGTTGAAATACTGAGTAAGATATTGAAAAGGGGAGAAGTTCGGTTTTTATTGCATATATCGACGTTTCAGCCAGAATAGAGCGGTTTTACGTGTACATCTCCTATCGGTAATATAAACGGAAAATCTGGAACATTTTAGTTAATTCTAATGAAAACACATTGATTTTTATCATTTGTATTGGAAACAACATTGTCATATGTCTTTTCTTGGATCTAAATAATATGAAACCTCGCTTTATGATTCGAAGTTAAATTCCTCAAATTTGGTATAATAGTGTCTTTTTTCACGTTTTTAATGTAGTTTGATATTACATAAATATATTCATTTTTACCAATATTTCGATACTATTTCATGTAGTATCACGATATGTGACTTGGCTTTCAAATCTCAGAATTTCGCCTAATATTGCATTTTAAGCAAGTTTTCTTGCATTTTGTTTCGTACTAAAAATCATCGAATTTAGTAATATTTTGACGTTTATCATCCCCCTTTTCTTTAATGTGATATAAACAAAATATCATCGAATTTGGCAATATTTTGCGTTTTTTCAACGTTTTTGTGAATTTTCAGTTTATTGTTATAAATTCATTATATATACGATAAAAATGATACTATTTCATGTAGTATCACGATATGTGATTTGGCCTTCATATCTCAGATTCTCGCCTAATATTGCATTTTAAGCTAGTTTTCTTGCATTTTGTTTCGTACTAAAAATCATGGAATTTAGTAATATTTTGACGTTTATCATCCCCCTTTTCCTTAATGTGATATAAACAAAATATCATCGAAATAGGCAATATTTTGCTGTTTTTCAACGTTTTTTTGAATTTCCAGTTTATTGTTATTAATGCATGATATATACGATAAAAATGAGACAAACACATAATTGATTAGATAATAACCTTAAATACTTCTTTTTCAATCATCTATTTGTTTCTCGTTTAAATACTGAGTAAGATATGGAAAATGGGAGAAGTTCGGTTTTTATTGCATATATCGACGTTTCAGCCGGATTAGAGCGGTTTTAAGTGTACATCTTCCATCGGTAATATAAACGGAAAATCAGGAACATTTTAGTTCATTCTAATGAAAACACAATGATTTTTTTCATTTGTATTGGAAACAACATTGTCATATGTCTATTCTTGGATCTAAATAATACGAAACCTCGCTTTATGATTCGAAGTTATATTCCTCAAATTTGGTATAATAGTGTCTTTTTTCACGTTTTTGATGTAGTTTGATATTACATAAATATATTCATTTTTACCAATATTTTGATACTATTTCATGTAGTATCACGATATTTGATTTGGCCTTTAAATCTCAGAATTTCGCATAATATTGCATTTTAAGCAAGTTTTCTTGCATTTTGTTTCGTTTTCTTGCATTTTTGTTACCAGATTGAAGTGTAAACTTGACCTGTTGTAAAATTATTTATATTGAAGATCATCTATTTGTTACTCGTTGAAATACTGAGTATGATATTGAAAAGGGGAGAAGTTCGGTTTTTATTGCATATATCGACGTTTCAGCCGGAATAGAACGGTTTTACATGTACGTCTTCCATCGGTAATATAAACGGAAAATCAGGAACATTTTAGTTAATTCTAATGAAAACACATTGATTTTTATCATTTGTATTGGAAACAACATTGTCATATGTCTTTTCTTGGATCTAAATAATATGAAACCTTGCTTTATGATTCGAAGTTAAATTCCTCAAATTTGGTATAATAGTGTCTTTTTCACGTTTTTAATGTAGATTGATATTACATAAATATATTCATTTTTACCATTATTTCGACACTATTTCATGTAGTATCACGATATGCGACTTGGCTTTTAAATCTCAGAATTTCGCCTAATATTGCATTTTTAGCAAATTTTCTTGCATATTGCTTCGTACTAAAAATCACCGAATTTAGTAATATTTTGACGTTTATCATCCCCCTTTTACTTAATGTGATATAAACAAAATATCATCGAATTAGGCAATATTTTGCCGTTTTCAACGTTTTCGTGAATTTTCAGTTTATTGTTATAAATTCATTATATATACGATAAAAATGATGCAAACACGTAATTGATTAGAAATTAACCTTAAATACCTCATTTTCAATCAACTATTTGTTTCTCGTTAAAATACTAAGTAAGATATTGAAAAGGGGAGACTTACGGTTTTTATTGCATATGTCGCCGTTTCAGCTGGAATTGAACGGTTTTACGTGTATTTACGTCTTCCGTCGGTATTATAATTGGAAAATCAGGAACATTTTAGGAAATTGTAATGAAAACACATTGATTTTTTCATTTGTATTGGAAACAACATTGTCATATGTCTTTTCTTGAAACTAAAAATTCCAAACCTCGCTTTATGATTCGAAGTTAAAATCCACCAATTTGGCATAATAGTGACTTTTTTCACGTTTTTCATGTAGTTTGATATTACGTAAATATATTCATTTTCTACCAATATTTCGATACTATTTCATGTATTATCACGATATGTGATTTAGCCTTCAAATCTCAGAATTTCGCATAATATTGCATTTTAAGCAAGTTTTCTTGCATTTTGTTTCGTACTAAAAATCATCGAATTTAGTAATATTTTGACGTTTATCGTCCCCCTTTTCTTTAATGTGATATAAACAAAATATCATCGAATTAGGCAATATTTTGCTGTTTTTCAACGTTTTTGTGAATTTCCAGTTTATTGTTACTAATTCATTATAAATACGATAAAAATGAGACAAACACATAATTGATTAGATAATAACCTTAAATACTTCATTTTCAATCACCTATTTGTTTCTCGTTGAAATACTGAGTAAGGGGAGAAAACACATTGCTTTGGAAAAGGGGAGAAGTTCGGTTTTTATTGCATATATCGACGTTTCAGCCGGAATAGAGCGGTTTTACGTGTACATCTTCCATCGGTAATATAAACGGAAAATCAGGAACATTTTAGTCAAATCTAATAAAAACACATTGATTTTTATCATATGTATTGGAAACAACATTGTCATATGTCTTTTCTTGGATCTAAATAATACGAAACCTCGCTTTATGATTCGAAGTTAAAATCCACAAATTTGGCGTAATAGTGACTTTTTTCACGTTTTTTATGTAGTTTGATATTACGTAAGTATATTCATTTTTACCAATATTTCGATACTATTTCATGTGGTATCACGATATATGATTTGGCCTTCATATCTCAGATTTTTTAATAATATTGCATTTTAGGCAAGTTTTCTTGCATTTTGTTTCGTACTAAACATCATCGAGTTTAGCAATATTTTGACGTTTATCATCCCCACTTCCTTTATGTGATTTAAACAAAATATCATCGAATTAGGCAATATTTTGCCTTTTTTCAACGTTTTTGTGTTTATTCAGTTTAGTTTATTGTTATTAATTCTTCAGTTTATTGTTATTAATTCATGAAATATACGATAAAAATGAGACAAACACATAATTGATTAGATAATGACCTTAAATACTTCATTTTCAATCATCTATTTGTTTCTCGTTGAAATACTGAGTAAGATATGGAAAAGGGGAGAAGTTCGGTTTTTATTGCATATACCGACGTTTCAGCCGGAATAGAGCAGTTTTACGTGTACATCTTCCATCGGTAATATAAACGGAAAATCAGGAACATTTTAGTCAATTCTAATGAAAACACATTGATTTTTATCATTTGTATTGGAAACAACATTGTCATATGTCTTTTCTTGGATCTAAATAATACGAAACCTCGCTTTATGGTTCGAAGTTAAAATCCTCAGATTTGGTATAATAATAACTTTTTTCACGTTTTTCATGTAGTTTGATATTACGTAAATATATTCATTTTTACCAATATTTCGATACTATTTCATGTAGTATCACGATATGTGATTTGGCCTTCAAATCTCAGAAATTCGCATAATATTGCATTTTAAGCAAGTTTTCTTGCATTTTGTTTCGTACTAAAAATCATCGAATTTAGTAATATTTTGACGTTTATCATCCCCCTTTTCCTTAATGTGATATAAACAAAATATTATCGAATTAGGCAATATTTTGCTGTTTTTCAACGTTTTTTTAAATTTCCAGTTTATTGTTATTAATGCATGATATATACGATAAAAATGAGACAAAAACATAATTGATTAGATAATAACCTTAAATACTTCTTTTTCAATCATCTATTTGTTTCTCGTTTAAATACTGAGTAAGATATGGAAAATGGGAGAAGTTCGGTTTTTATTGCATATATCGATTTTTCAGCCGGATTAGAGCGGTTTTACGTGTACATCTTCCATCGGTAATATAAACGGAAAATCAGGAACATTTTAGTTCATTCTATTGAAAACACATTGATTTTTATCATTTGTATTGGAAACAACATTGTCATATGTCTATTCTTGGATCTAAATAATACGAAACCTCGCTTTATGATTCGAAGTTAAATTCCTCAAATTTGGTACAATAGTGTCTTTTTTCACGTTTTTGATGTAGTTTGATATTACATAAATATATTCATTTCTACCAATATTTTGATACTATTTCATGTAGTATCACGATATTTGATTTGGCCTTTAAATCTCAGAATTTCGCATAATATTGCATTTTAAGCAAGTTTTCTTGCATTTTGTTTCGTACTAAAAATCATCGAATTTAGCAATATTTTGACGTTTATCATCCCCCTTTTCCTTTATGTGATATAAACAAAATATCATCGAATTAGGCAACATTTTGCTGTTTTTCTTCGTTTTTGTGAATTTCCAGTTTATTGTTACTAATTCATTATATATACGATAAAAATGAGACAAACTCATAATTGATTAGATAATAACCTTAAATACTTAATTTTCAATCATCTATTTGTTTCTCGTTGAAATACTGAGTAAGATATGGAAAAGGGGAGAAGTTCGGTTTTTATTGCATATATCGACGTTTCAGCCGGAATTGAACGGTTTTACGTGTACATCTTCCATCGGTAATATAAACGGAATATCAGGAACATTTTAGTTCATTCTAATGAAAACACATTGATTTTTATCATTTGTATTGGAAACAACATTGTCATATGTCTATTCTTGGATCTAAATAATACGAAACCTCGCTTTATGATTCGAAGTTATATTCCTCAAATTTGGTATAATAGTGTCTTTTTTCACGTTTTTGATGTAGTTTGATATTTCATAAATATATTCATTTTTACCAATATTTTGATACTATTTCATGTAGTATCACGATATTTGATTTGGCCTTTAAATCTCAGAATTTCGCATAATATTGCATTTTAAGCAAGTTTTCTTGCATTTTGTTTCGTACTAAAAATCATCGAATTTAGCAAAATTTTGACGTTTATCATCCCCCTTTTCCTTTATGTGATATAAACAAAATATCATCGAATTAGGCAATATTTTGCTGTTTTTCAACGTTTTTGTGAATTTCCAGTTTATTGTTATTAATTCATGATATATACGATAAAAATGAGACAAACACATAATTGATTAGATAATAACCTTAAATACTTCTTTTTCAATCATCTGTTTGTTTCTCGTTGAAATACTGAGTAGGATATGGAAAATGGGAGAAGTTCGGTTTTTATTGCATATATCGACGTTTCAGCCGGAATAGAGCGGTTTTACGTGAACATCTTCTCGGGAATATAAACGGAAAATAAGGAACATTTTAGATAATTCTAATGAAAACACATTGATTTTTATCATTTGTATTGGAAACAACATTGTCATATGTCTTTTCTTGGATCTAAATAATACAAAAGCTCGCTCTATGATTCGAAGTTAAAATCCTCAAATTTGGAATAAAAGTCTTTTTTCACGTTTTTAATGTAGTTTGATATTACATAAATATATTCATTTTTACCAATATTTCGATTCTATTTCATGTATATTGAACATTATTTCAATATACATATATATTTCATGTATTTCATGAACATTTTAGTTCATTCTAATGAAAACACTGATTTTTATCATTTGTATTAGAAACAACATTGTCATATGTCTATTCTTGGATCTAAATAATACGAAACCTCGCTTTATGATTCGAAGTTAATTTCCTCAAATATGGTATAATAGTGTCTTTTTCACGTTGTTTGATATTACATAAATATATTCATTTTTACCAATATTTTGATACTATTTCATGTAGTATCACGATATGTGATTTGGCCTTCAAATCTCAGAATTTCGCATAATATTGCATTTTAAGCAAGTTTTCTTGCATTTTATTTCGTACTAATAATCATCGAATTTAGTAATATTTTGACGTTTATCATCCCCCTTTTCTTTAATGTGATATAAACAAAATATCATCGAATTAAGCAATATTTTGCGTTTTTTCAACGTTTTTGTGAATTTCTAGTTTATTGTTATTATTCATGAAATATACGATAAAAATGAGACAAACACATAATTGATTAGATAATAACCTTCAGTACTTCATTTTCAATCATCTATTTGTTTCTAGTTGAAATACTGAGTAAGATATGGAAAAGGGGTGAAGTTCGGTTTTTATTGCATATATCGACGTTTCAGCCGGAATAGAGCGGTTTTACGTGTACATCTTCCATCGGTAATATATACGGAAAATCAGGAACATTTTAGTCAATTCTAATGAAAACACATTGATTTTTATCATTTGTATTGGAAACAACATTGTCATATGTCTTTTCTTGGATCTAAATAATACGAAACCTCGCTTTATGATTCGAAGTTAAAATCCACAAATTTGGCGTAATAGTGACTTTTTCACGTTTTTTATGTAGTTTGATATTACGTAAGTATATTCATTTTTACCAATATTTCGATACTATTTCATGTAGTATCACAATATATGATTTGGCCTTCATATCTCAGATTTTCGAATAATATTGCATTTTAGGCAAGTTTTCTTGCATTTTGTTTCTTACTAAACATCATCGCATTTAGCAATATTTTGACGTTTATCATCCCCTTTTCCTTTATGTGATATAAACAAAATATCATCGAATTAGGCAATATTTTGCCATTTTTTAACGTTTTTGTGAATTTTCAGTTTATTGTTATTAATTCATGAAATATACGATAAAAATGAGACAAACACATAATTGATTAGATAATAACCTTAAATACTTCATTTTCAATCATCTATTTGTTTCTCGTTGAAATACTGAGTAAGATATGGAAAAGGGGAGAAGTTCGGTTTTTATTGCATATATCGACGTTTCAGCCGGAATTGTGCGGTTTTACGTGTACATCTTCCATCGGTAATATAAACGGAAAATCAGGAACATTTTAGTTCATTCTAATGAAAACACATTGATTTTTATCATTTGTATTGGAAACAATATTGTCATATGTCTTTTCTTGGATCTAAATTATACGAAACCTCGCTTTATGATTCGAAGTTAAAATCCACAAATTTGGCGTAATAGTGACTTTTTTCACGTTTTTTATGTATTTTGATATTACGTAAGTATATTCATTTTACCAATATTTCGATACTATTTCATGTAGTATCACGATATTTGATTTGGCCTTTAAATCATAGAATTTCGCATAATATTGTATTTTAAGCAAGTTTTCTTGCATTTTGTTTCGTACTAAAAATCATCGAATTTAGCAATATTTTGACGTTTATCATCCCCCTTTTCCTTTATGTGATACAAACAAAATATCATCGAATTAGGCAATATTTTGCTGTTTTTCAACATTTTTGTGAATTTCCAGTTTATTGTTACTAATTCATTATATATACGATAAAAATGAGACAAACACATAATTGATTAAATAATAACCTTAAATACTTCATTTTCAATCATCTATTTGTTTCTCGTTGAAATACTGAGTAAGATGTGGAAAAGGGGAGAAGTTCGGTTTTTATTGCATATATCGACGTTTCAGCCGGAATTGTGCGGTTTTACGTGTACATCTTCCATCGGTAATATAAACGGAAAATCAGGAACATTTTAGTTTTTTTCACGTTTTTAATGTAGTTTGATATTACATAAATAAATTCATTTTTACCAATATTTCGATACTATTTCATGTAGTATCACGATATGTGATTTGGCCTTCAAATCTCAGAATTTCGCATAATATTGCATTTTAAGCAAGTTTTCTTGCATTTTGTTTCGTACTAAAAATCATCGAATTTAGTAATATTTTGACGTTTATCATCCCCCTTTTCTTTAATGTGATATAAACAAAATATCATCGAATTAGGCAATATTTTGCGTTTTTTAACGTTTTTGTGAATTTCTAGTTTATCGTTATTATTCATGAAATATACGATAAAAATGAGACAAACACATA
This sequence comes from Procambarus clarkii, assembly GCF_040958095.1. Lineage (NCBI taxonomy): Eukaryota > Metazoa > Arthropoda > Malacostraca > Decapoda > Cambaridae > Procambarus > Procambarus clarkii. The sequence goes on along the minus strand of NW_027189138.1, from coordinate 3,869,994 downwards.
ATTGATTAGATAATAACCATAAATACTTCATTTTCAATCATCTATTTGTTTCTCGTTGAAATACTGAGTAAGATATGGAAAAGAGAAGAAGTTCGGTTTTTATTGCATATATCGACGTTTCAGCCGGAATAGAGCGGTTTTACGTGTACATCTTCCATCGGTAATATAAACGGAAAATCAGGAACATTTTAGTCAATTCTAATGAAAACACATTGATTTTTATCATTTGTATTGGAAACAATATTGTCATATGTCTTTTCTTGGATCTAAATAATACGAAACCTCGCTTTATGATTCGAAGTTAAAATCCACAAATTTGGCGTAATAGTGACTTTTTTCACGTTTTTTATGTAGTTTGGTATTACGTAAGTATATTCATTTTTACCAATATTTCGATACTATTTCATGTAGTATCACGATATGTGATTTGGCCTTCATATCTCAGATTCTCGCCTAATATTGCATTTTAAGCAAGTTTTCTTGCATTTTGTTTCGTACTAAAAATCATCGAATTTAGTAATATTTCGACGTTTATCATCCCCCTTTTCCTTAATTTGATATAAACAAAATATCATCGAATTAGGCAATATTTTGCTGTTTTTCAACGTTTTTGTGAATTTCCAGTTTATTGTTATTAATTCATGATATATACGATAAAAATGAGACAAACACATAATTGATTAGATAATAACCTTAAGTTCTTCATTTTCAATCATCTATTTGTTTCTCGTTGAAATACTGAGAAAGATATGGAAAAGGGGAGAAGTTCGGTTTTTATTGCATATTTCGACGTTTCAGCCGGAATAGAGCGGTTTTACGTGTACATCTTCCATCGGTAATATAAACGGAAAATCAGGAACATTTTAGTCAATTCTAATGAAAACACATTGATTTTTATCATTTGTATTGGAAACAACATTGTCATATGTCTTTTCTTGGATCTAAATAATACGAAACCTCGCTTTATGATTCGAAGTTAAAATCCACAAATTTGGCGTAATAGTGAATTTTTCACGTTTTTTATGTAGTTTGATATTACGTAAGTACATTCATTTTTACCAATATTTCGATACTATTTCATGTAGTATCACGATATATGATTTGGCCTTCATATCTCAGATTTTCGAATAATATTGCATTTTAGGCAAGTTTTCTTGCATTTTGTTTCTTACTAAACATCATCGAATTTAGCAATATTTTGACGTTTATCATCCCTTTTTCCTTTATGTGATATAAACAAAATATAATCGAATTAGGCAATATTTTGCCATTTTTTAACGTTTTTGTGAATTTTCAGTTTATTGTTATTAATTCATGAAATATACGATAAAAATGAGACAAACACATAATTGATTATATAATAACCTTAAATACTTCATTTTCAATCATCTATATGTTTCTCGTTGAAATACTGAGTAAGATATGTAAAAGGGGAGAAGTTCGGTTTTTATTGCATATATCGACGTTTCAGCCGAAATAGAGCGGTTTTACGTGAACATCTTCCATCGGTAATATAAACGGAAAATCAGGAACATTTTAGTTCATTCTAATGAAAACATTGATTTGTATCATTTGTATTAGAAACAACATTGTCATATGTCTATTCTTGGATCTAAATAATACGAAACCTCGCTTTATGATTCGAAGTTAATTTCCCCAAATATGGTATAATAGTGTCTTTTTTCACGTTTTTGATGTAGTTTGATATCACATAAATATATTCATTTTTACCAATATTTTGATACTATTTCATGTAGTATCACGATATTTTATTTGGCCTTTAAATCTCAGAATTTCGCATAATATTGCATTTTAAGCAAGTTTTCTTGCATTTTGTTTCGTACTAAAAATCATCGAATTTAGCAAAATTTTGACGTTTATCATCCCCCTTTTCCTTTATGTGATATAAACAAAATATCATCGAATTAGGCAATATTTTGCTGTTTTTCAACGTTTTTGTTAATTTCCAGTTTATTGTTACTAATTCATTATATATACGATAAAAATGAGACAAACACATAATTGATTAGATAATAACCTTAAATACTTCATTTTCAACCATCTATTTGTTACTCGTTGAAATACTGAGTAAGATATTAAAAAGGGGAGAAGTTCGGTTTTTATTGCATATATCGACGTTTCAGCCGGAATAGAGCGGTTTTGCGTGTACATCTTCCATCGGTAATATAAACGGAAAATCAGGAACATTTTAGTTAATTCTAATGAAAACACATTGATTTTATCATTGGTATTGGAAACAACATTGTCATATGTCTTTTCTTGGATCTAAATAATACAAAAGCTCGCTCTATGATTCAAAGTTAAAATCCTCAAATTTGGAATAATAGTCTTTTTTCACGTTTTTAATGTAGTTTGATATTACATAAATATATTCATTTTTACCAATATTTCGATACTATTTCATGTAGTATCACGATATGTGATTTGGCCTTCAATTCTCAGAATTTCGCATAATATTGCATTTTAAGCAAGTTTTCTTGCATTTTGTTTCGTACTAAAAATCATCGAATTTATTAATATTTTGACGTTTATCATCCCCTTTTTACTTTATGTGATATAAACAAAATATCATCGAATTAGGCAATATTTTGCTGTTTTTCAATGTTTTTGTGAATTTCCAGTTTATTGTTATTAATTCATTGAATATACGGGAAAAATGAGACAAACACATAATTGATTAGATAATAACCTTAAATACTTCATTTTCAATCATCTATTTGTTACTCGTTGAAATACTGAGTAAGATATTAAAAAGGGGAGAAGTTCGGTTTTTATTGCATATATCGACGTTTCAGCCGGAATAGAGCGGTTTTACGTGTACATCTTCCATCGGTAATATAAACGGAAAATCAGGAACATTTTAGTTAATTCTAATGAAAACACATTGATTTTTATCATTTGTATTGGAAACAACATTGTCATGTCTTTTCTTGGATCTAAATAATATGAAACCTTGCTTTATGATACGAAGATAAATTCCTCAAATATGGTATAATAGTGTCTTTTTTCACGTTTTTAATGTAGTTTGATATTACATAAATATATTCATTTTTACCATTATTTCGATACTATTTCATGTAGTATCACGATATGTGACTTGGCTTTCAAATCTCAGAATTTCGCCTAATATTGCATTTTAAGCAAGTTTTCTTGCATTTTGTTTCGTACTAAAAATCATAGAATTTATTAATATTTTGACGTTTATCATCCCCTGTTTAGTTTATGTGATATAAACAAAATATCATCGAATTAGGCAATATTTTGCTGTTTTTCAATGTTTTTGTGAATTTCCAGTTTATTGTTATTAATTCATTGAATATACGGGAAAAATGAGACAAACACATAATTGATTAGATAATAACCTTAAATACTTCATTTTCAATCATCTATTTGTTTCTCGTTGAAATACTGAGTAAGATATGGAAAAGGGGAGAAGTTCGGTTTTTATTGCATATATCGACGTTTCAGCAGGAATTGTGCGGTTTTACGTGTACATCTTCCATCGGTAATATAAACGGAAAATCAGGAACATTTTAGTTTTTTTTCACGTTTTTAATGTAGTTTGATATTACATAAATATATTCATTTTTACCAATATTTCGATACTATTTCATGTAGTATCACGATATGTGATTTGGCCTTCAAATCTCAGAATTTCGCATAATATTGCATTTTAAGCAAGTTTTCTTGCATTTTGTTTCGTACTAAAAATCATCGAATTTATTAATATTTTGACGTTTATCAGCCCCTTTTTACTGTATGTGATATAAACAAAATATCATCGAATTAGGCAATATTTTGCTGTTTTTCAATGTTTTTGTGAATTTACAGTTTATTGTTATTAATTCATTGAATATACGGGAAAAATGAGACAAACACATAATTGATTAGATAATAACCTTAAATACTTCATTTTCAATCATCTATTTGTTACTCGTTGAAATACTGAGTAAGATATTGAAAAGGGGAGAAGTTCGGTTTTTATTGCATATATCGACGTTTCAGCCGGAATAGAGCGGTTTTACGTGTACATCTTCCATCGGTAATATAAACGGAAAATCAGGAACATTTTAGTCAATTCTAATGAAAACACATTGATTTTTATCATTTGTATTGGAAACAATATTGTCATATGTCTTTTCTTGGATCTAAATAATACGAAACCTCGCTTTATGATTCGAAGTTAAAATCCACAAATTTGGCGTAATAGTGACTTTTTTCACGTTTTTTATGTAGTTTGATACTACGTAAGTATATTCATTTTTACCAATATTTCGATACTATTTCATATAGTATCACGATATGTGATTTGGCCTTCATATCTCAGATTCTCGCCTAATATTGCATTTTAAGCAAGTTTTCTTGCATTTTGTTTCGTACTAAAAATCATCGAATTTAGTAATATTTTGACGTTTTTCAACGTTTTTGTGAATTTCCAGTTTATTGTTATTTATTCATGATATATATGATAATAATGAGACAAACACATAATTGATTAGATAATAACCTTAAATACTTCTTTTTCAATCATCTGTTTGTTTCTCGTTGAAATACTGAGTAGGATATGGAAAATGGGAGAAGTTCGGTTTTTATTGCATATATCGACGTTTCAGCCGGAATAGAGCGGTTTTACGTGAACATCTTCCATCGGTAATATAAACGGAAAATCAGGAACATTTTAGTTCATTCTAATGAAAACATTGATTTTTATCATTTGTATTAGAAACAACATTGTCGTATGTCTATTCTTGGATCTAAATAATACGAAACCTCGCTCTATGATTCGAAGTTAATTTCCTCAAATATGGTATAATAGTGTCTTTTTTCACGTTTTTGATGTAGTTTGATATTACATAAATATATTCATTTTTACCAATATTTTGATACTGTTTTATGTAGTATCACGATATTTGATTTGGCCTTTAAATCTCAGAATTTCGCATAATATTGCATTTTAAGCAAGTTTTCTTGCATTTTGTTTCGTACTAAAAATCATCGAATTTAGCAAAATTTTGACGTTTTTCATCCCCCTTTTCCTTTATGTGATATAAACAAAATATCATCGAATTAGGCAATATTTTGCTGTTTTTCAACGTTTTTGTGAATTTCCAGTTTATTGTTACTAATTCATTATATATACGATAAAAATGAGACAAACACATAATTGATTAGATAATAACCTTAAATACTTCATTTTCAATCATCTATTTGTTTCTCGTTGAAATACTGAGTAAGATATGGAAAAGGGGAGAAGTTCGGTTTTTATTGCATATATCGACGTTTCAGCCGGAATTGTGCGGTTTTACGTGTACATCTTCCATCGGTAATAAAAACGGAAAATCAGGAACATTTTAGTTAATTCTAATGAAAACACATTGATTTTTATCATTTGTATTGGAAACAACATTGTCATATGTCTTTTCTTGGATCTAAATAATACAAAAGCTCGCTCTATGATTCGAAGTTAAAATCCTCAAATTTGGAATAATAGTCTTTTTTAACGTTTTTAATGCAGTTTGATATTACATAAATATATTCATTTTTACCAATATTTCGATTCTATTTCATGTAGTATCACGATATGTGATTTGGCCTTCAAATCTCAGAATTTCGCATAATATTGCATTTTAAGCAAGTTTTCTTGCATTTTGTTTCGTACTAAAAATCATCGAATTTATTAATATTTTGACGTTTATCATCCCCTTTTTACTTTATGTGATATAAACAAAATATCATCGAATTAGGCAATATTTTGCTGTTTTTCAATGTTTTTGTGAATTTCCAGTTTATTGTTATTAATTCATTATATATACGATAAAAATGAAACAAACACATAATTGATTAGATAATAACCTTAAATACTTCATTTTCAATCATCTATTGGTTTCTCGTTGAAATACTGAGTAAGATATTAAAAAGGGGAGAAGTTCGGTTTTTATTGCATATATCGACGTTTCAGCCGGAATAGAGCGGTTTTACGTGTACATCTTCCATCTGTAATATAAACGGAAATTCAGGAACATTTTATTTAATTTTAATGAAAACACATTGATTTTTATCATTTGTATTGGATACAACATTGTCATATGTCTTTTCTTGGATCTAAAAATTCCAAACCTCGCTTTATGACTCGTAGTTAAAATCCACAAATTTGGCATAATAGTGACTTTTTTCACGTTTTTCATGTAGTTTGATATTACATAAATATGTTAATTTTTAACAATATTTCGATACTATTTTATGTAGTATCACGATATGTGATTTGGCCTTCAAATCTCAGAATTTCGCATAATATTGCATTTTAAGCAAGTTTTCTTGCATTTTGTTTCGTACTAAAAATCATCGAATTTAGTAATATTTTGACGTTTATCATCCCCCTTTTCTTTAATATGATATAAACAAAATATCATCGAATTAGGCAATATTTTGCGTTTTTTCAACGTTTTTGTGACTTTCTAGTTTATTGTTATTATTCATGAACTATACGATAAAAATGAGACAAACACATAATTGATTAGATAATAACCATAAGTACTTCATTTTCAATCATCTATTTGTTTCTCGTTGAAATACTGAGTAAGATATGGAAAAGGGGAGAAGTTCGGTTTTTATTGCATATATCGACGTTTCAGCCGGAATAGAGCGGTTTTACGTGTTCATCTTCCATCGGTAATATAAACGGAAAATCAGGAACATTTTAGTCAATTCTAATGAAAACACATTGATTTTTATCATTTGTATTGGAAACAATATTGTCATATGTCTTTTCTTGGATCTAAATAATACGAAACCTCGCTTTATGATTCGAAGTTAAAATCCACAAATTTGGCGTAATAGTGACTTTTTTCACGTTTTTTATGCAGTTTGATATTACGTAAGTATATTCATTTTTACCAATATTTCGATACTATTTAATGTAGTATCACGATATGTGATTTGGCCTTCATATCCCTGATTCTCGCCTAATATTGCATTTTAAGCAAGTTTTCTTGCATTTTGTTTCGTACTAAAAATCCTCGAATTTAGTAATATTTTGACGTTTATCATCCCCCTTTTCTTTAATGTGATATAAACAAAATATCATCGAATTAAGCAATATTTTGCGTTTTTTCAACGTTTTTGTGAATTTCTAGTTTATTGTTATTATTCATGAAATATACGATAAAAATGAGACAAACACCTAATTGATTAGAGAATAACCTTAAGTACTTCATTTTCAATCATCTATTTGTTTCTCGTTGAAATACTGAGTAAGATATTGAAAAGGGGAGAAGTTCGGTTTTTATTGCATATATCGACGTTTCAGCCGGAATAGAGCGGTTTTACGTGTACATCTTCCATCGGTAATATAAACGAAAAATCAGGAACATTTTAGTTCATTCTAATGAAAACACATTGATTTTTATCATTTGTATTGGAAACAACATTGTCATATGTCTAGTCTTGGATCTAAATAATACGAAACCTCGCTTTTTGATTCGAAGTTAATTTCCTCAAATATGGTATAATAGTGTCTTTTTTCATGTTTTTGATGAAGTTTGATATTACATAAATATATTCATTTTTACCAATATTTTGATACTATTTCATGTAGTATAACGATATTTGATTTGGCCTTTAAATATCAGAATTTCGCATAATATTGCATTTTAAGCAAGTTTTCTTGCATTTTGTTTCGTACTAAAAATCATCGAGTTTAGCAATATTTTGACGTTTATCATCCCCCTTTTCCTTTATGTGATATAAACAAAATATCATCGAATTAGGCAATATTTTGCTGTTTTTCAACGTTTTTTGTGAATTTCCAGTTTATTGTTACTAATTCATTATATATACGATAAAAATGAGACAAACACATAATTGATTAGATAATAACCTTAAATACTTCATTTTCAATCATCTATTTGTTTCTCGTTGAAATACTGAGTAAGATATGGAAAAGGGGAGAAGTTCGGTTTTTATTGCGTATATCGACGTTTCAGCCAGAATTGTGCGGTTTTACGTGTACATCTTCCATCGGTAATATAAACGGAAAATCAGGAACATTTTAGTTTTTTTCACGTTTTTAATGTAGTTTGATATTACATAAATATATTCATTTTTACCAATATTTCGATACTATTTCATGTAGTATCACGATATGTGATTTGGCCTTCAAATCTCAGAATTTCGCATAATATTGCATTTTAAGCAAGTTTTCTTGCATTTTGTTTCGTACTAAAAATCATCGAATTTAGTAATATTTTGACGTTTATCATCCCCTTTTCTTTAATGTGATATAAACAAAATATCATCGAATTAAGCAATATTTTGCGTTTTTTCAACGTTTTTGTGAATTTCTAGTTTATTGTTATTATTCATGAAATATACGATAAAAATGAGACAAACACATAATTGATTAGATAATAACCTTAAGTACTTCATTTTCAATCATCTATTTGTTTCTCGTTGAAATACTGAGTAAGATATGGAAAAGGGGAGAAGTTCGGTTTTTATTGAATATATCGACGTTTCAGCCGGAATAGAGCGGTTTTACGCGTACATCTTCCATCGGTAATATAAACGGAAAATCAGGAACATTTTAGTCAATTCTAATGAAAACACATTGATTTTTATCATTTGTATTGGAAACAACATTGTCATATGTCTTTTCTTGGATCTAAATAATACGAAACCTCGCTTTATGATTCGAAGTTAAAATCCTCAAATTTGGTATAATAGTAACTTTTTTCACGTTTTTCATGTAGTTTGATATTACATAAATATATTCATTTTTACCAATATTTCGATACTATTTCATGTAGTATCACGATATGTGATTTGGCCATCAATTCTCAGAATATCGCATAATATTGCATTTTAAGCAAGTTTTCTTGCATTTTGTTTCGTACTAAAAATCATCGAATTTATTAATATTTTGACGTTTATCATCCCCTTTTTACTTTACGTGATATAAACAAAATGTCATCGAATTAGGCAATATTTTGCTGTTTTTCAATGTTTTTGTGAATTAACAGTATATTGTTATTAATTCATTGAATATACGATAAAAATGAGACAAACACATAATTGATTAGATAATAACCTTAAGTACTTCATTTTCAATCATCTATTTGTTTCTCGTTGAAATACTGAGTCAGATATGGAAAAGGGGAGAAGTTCGGTTTTTATTGCATATATCGACGTTTCAGCCGGAATAGAGCGGTTTTACGTGTACATCTTCCATCGGTAATATAAACGGAAAATCAGGAACATTTTAGTTAATTCTAATGAAAACACATTGATTTTTATTATTTGTATTGGAAACAACATTGTCATATGTCTTTTCTTGGATCTAAATAATATGAAACCTTGCTTTATGATACGAAGTTAAATTCCTCAAATTTGGTATAATAGTGTCTTTTTTCACGTTTTTAATGTAGTTTGATATTACATAAATATATTCATTTTTACCATTATTTCGATACTATTTCATGTAGTATCACGATATGTGACTTGGCTTTCAAATCTCAGAATTTCGCCTAATATTGCATTTTAAGCAAGTTTTCTTGCATATTGTTTCGTACTAAAAATCACCGAATTTAGTAATATTTTTACGTTTATCATCCCCCCTTTTACTTAATGTGATATAAACAAAATATCATCAAATTAGGCAATATTTTGCCGTTTTCAACGTTTTTGTGAATTTTCAGTTTATTGGTATAAATTCATTATATATACGATAAAAATGATGCAAACACGTAATTGATTAGAAATTAACCTTAAATACCTCATTTTCAATCAACTATTTGTTTCTCGTTAAAATAATGAGTAAGATATTGAAAAGGGAAGACGTACGGTTTTTATTGCATATATCGCCGTTTCAGCTGGAATTGAACGGTTTTACATGTATATCTTCCGTCGGTATTATAATTGGAAAATCAGGAACATTTTAGGAAATTATAATGAAAACACATTGATTTTTATCATTTGTATTGGAAACAACATTGTCATATGTCTTTTCTTGAATCTAAAAATTCCAAACCTCGCTTTATGATTCGAAGTTAAAATCCACAAATTTGGCATAATAGTGACTTTTTACACGTTTTTCATGTAGTTTGATATTACGTAAATATATTCCTTTTTTACCAATATTTCGATACTATTTCATGTAGTATCACGATATGTGATTTGGCCTTCAAATCTCAGTATTTCACATAATATTGCATTTTAAGCAAGTTTTCTTGCATTTTGTTTCGTACTAAAAATCATCGAATTTAGTAATATTTTGACGTTTATCATCCCCCTCTTCTTTAATGTGATATAAACAAAATATCATCGAATTAGGCAATATTTAGCTGTTTTTCAACGTTTTTGTGAATTTTCAGTTTATTGTTATAAATTCATTATATATACGATAAAAATGATGCAAACACGTAATTGATTAGAAATTAACCTTAAATACCTCATTTTCAATCAACTATTTGTTTCTCGTTAAAATACTGAGTAAGATATTGAAAAGGGGAGGCGTACGGTTTTTATTGCATATATCGCCGTTTCAGCTGGAATTGAACGGTTTTACGTGTATATCTTCCATCGGTATTATAATTGGAAAATCAGGAACATTTTAGGAAATTCTAATGAAAACACATTGATTTTTATCATTTGTATTGGAAACAACATTGTCATATGTCTTTTCTTGAATCTAAAAATTCCAAACCTCGCTTTATGATTCGAAGTTAAAATCCACAAATTTGGCATAATAGTGACTTTTTCACGTTTTTCATGTAGTTTGATATTACGTAAATATATTCATTTTTACCAATATTTCGATACTATTTCATGTAGTATCACGATATGTGATTTGGCCTTCAAATCTCAGAATTTCGCATAATATTGCATTTTTGGCAAGTTTTCTTGCATTTAGTTTCGTATTAAAATCATCGAATTTAGTAATATTTTGACGTTTATCATCCCTCTTTTCTTTAATGTGATATAAACAAAATATCATCGAATTAGGCAATATTTTGCTGTTTTTCAACGTTTTTGTGAATTTCCAGTTTATTATTACTAATTCATTATATATACGATAAAAATGAGACAAACACATAATTGATTAGATAATAACCTTAAATACTTCATTTTCAATCATCTATTTGTTTCTCGTTGAAATACTGAGTAAGATATGGAAAAGGGGAGAAGTTCGGTTTTTATTGCATATATCGACGTTTTAGCCGGAATAGAGCGGTTTTACGTGTACATCTTCCATCGGTAATATAAACGGAAAATCAGGAACATTTTAGTTTTTTTTCACGTTTTTAATGTAGTTTGATATTACATAAAAATATTCATTTTTACCAATATTTCGATACTATTTCATGTAGTATCACGATATGTGATTTGGCCTTCAAATCTCAGAATTTCGCATAATATTGCATTTTAAGCAAGTTTTCTTGCATTTTGTTTCGTACTAAAAATCATCGAATTTATTAATATTTTGACGTTTATCAGCCCCTTTTTACTTTATGTGATATAAACAAAATATCATCGAATTAGGCAATATTTTGCTGTTTTTCAATGTTTTTGTGAATTTCCAGTTTATTGTTATTAATTCATTGAATATACGGGAAAAATGAGACAAACACATAATTGATTAGATAATAACCTTAAATACTTCATTTTCAATCATCTATTTGTTACTCGTTGAAATACTGAGTAAGATATTGAAAAGGGAAGAAGTTCGGTTTTTATTGCATATATCGACGTTTCAGACGGAATAGAGCGGTTTTACGTGTACATCTTCCATCGGTAATATAAACGGAAAATCAGGAACATTTTAGTCAATTCTAATGAAAACACATTGATTTTTATCATTTGTATTGGAAACAATATTGTCATATGTCTTTTCTTGGATCTAAATAATACGAAACCTCGCTTTATGATTCGAAGTTAAAATCCACAAATTTGGCGTAATAGTGACTTTTTTCACGTTTTTTATGTAGTTTGATATTACGTAAGTATATTCATTTTTATTAAAATTTCGATACTATTTAATGTAGTATCACGATATGTGATTTGGCCTTCATATCTCTGATTCTCGCCTAATATTGCATTTTAAGCAAGTTTTCTTCCATTTTGTTTCGTACTAAAAATCATCGAATTTAGTAATATTTTGACGTTTATCATCCCCCTTTTCCTTAATGTGATATAAACAAAATATCATCGAATTAGGCAATATTTTGCTGTTTTTCAACGTTTTTGTGAATTTCCAGTTTATTGTTATTAATTCATGATATATACGATAAAAATGAGACAAACACATAATTAATTAGATAATAACCTTAAATACTTTTTTTTCAATCATCTGTTTGTTTCTCGTTGAAATACTGAGTAGGATATGGAAAATGGGAGAAGTTCGGTTTTTATTGCATATATCGACGTTTCAGCCGGAATAGAGCGGTTTTACGTGAATATCTTCCATCGGTAATATAAACGGAAAATCAGGAACATTTTAGTTCATTCTAATGAAAACACATTGATTTTTATCATTTGTATTGGAAACAACATTGTCATATGTCTATTCTTGGATCTAAATAATACGAAACCTCGCTTTTTGATTCGAAGTTAATTTCCTCAAATATGGTATAATAGTGTCTTTTTTCACGTTTTTGATGTAGTTTGATATTACATAAATATATTCATTTTTACCAATATTTTGATACTATTTCATGTAGTATCACGATATTTGATTTGGCCTTTAAATCTCAGAATTTCGCATAATATTGCATTTTAAGCAAGTTTTCTTGCATTTTGTTTCGTACTAAAAATCATCGAATTTAGCAATATTTTGACGTTTATCATCCCCCTTTTCCTTTATGTGATATAAACAAAATATCACCGAATTAGGCAATATTTTGCTGTTTTTCAACGTTTTTTGTGAATTTCCAGTTTATTGTTACTAATTCATTATATATACGATAAAAATGAGACAAACACATAATTGATTAGATAATAACCTTAAATACTTCATTTTCAATCATCTATTTGTTTCTCGTTGAAATACTGAGTAAGATATGGAAAAGGGGAGAAGTTCGGTTTTTATTGCATATATCGACGTTTCAGCCATAATTGTGCGGTTTTACGTGGACATCTTCCATCTGTAATATAAACGGAAAATCAGGAACATTTTAGTTTTTTTCACGTTTTTAATGTAGTTTGATATTACATAAATTAATTCATTTTTACCAATATTTCGATACTATTTCATGTACTATCACGATATTTGATTTGGCCTTCAAATCTCAGAATTTCGCATAATATTGCATTTTAAGCAAGTTTTCTTGCATTTTGTTTCGTACTAAAAATCATCGAATTTAGTAATATTTTGACGTTTATCATCCCCCTTTTCTTTAATGTGATATAAACAAAATATCATCGAATTAAGCAATATTTTGCGTTTTTTCAACGTTTTTGTGAATTTCTAGTTTATTGTTATTATTCATGAAATATACGATAAAAATGAGACAAACACATAATTGATTAGAGATGGATGCAGGGCCTCTGCATCACTCTCTTTAGCCTCTGCATCACTCTCAATTGCCTCTGCATCTTTTTCTTGTGCCTCTGCATCACTCTCTTGAGCCTATTCATCCCTTTCTTGAGCCTCTGCATCCCTCTCTTGAGCCTCTGCACCACTCTCTTAAGCTTCTGCATCACTCTCGTAAGCCTCTGCATCACTCTCGTAAGCCTCTGCATCACTCTCGTAAGCCTCTGAATCACTCTCTTTAGCCTCTGCATCACTCTCAATTGCCTCTGCATCTTTTTCTTGTGCCTCTGCATCACTCTCTTGAGCCTATTCATCCCTTTCTTGAGCCTCTGCATCCCTCTCTTGAGCCTCTGCACCACTCTCTTAAGCTTCTGCATCACTCTCGTAAGTCTCTGCATCACTCTCGTAAGCCTCTGCATCACTCTCGTAAGCCTCTGAATCACTGTTTTGAGCCTCTGCATCACTCTCTTGAGCCCCTGCATCCATCTCCTGAGCCTCTGCATCACTCTCCTGAGCCTCTGTATCACCCTTTTAAGCCTCTGCATCCCTCTTTTGAGAGTCTGCATCACTTTCTTAAGCCTCTGCATCACTCTCGTAAGCCTTTGCATCACTCTCGTAACCCTCTGAATCACTCTCTTGAGCCTCTGCATCCCTTTCTTGAGCCTCTGCATCACTCCCAAGAGCCTCTGCATCCCTCTCTTGTGCCTCTTCATCCCTCACTTCAGCCTCTGCATCCCTCTCTTGAGCCTCTGCATCACTCTCTTGGATCTCTGCATCACTCTCTTGAGATTCTGCATCACTCTCTTAAGCCTCTGCATCCCTCTCTTGAGCCTCTGCATCACTCTCATGAGCCTCTGCATCACTCTCATTAGCCTCTGCATCACTCTCAAGTGCCTCTGCATCTTTTTCTTGTGCCTCTGCATCACTCACTTTAGCTTCTGCATACCTTTCTTGAGCCTCTGCATCCCTCTCTTGAGCCTCTGCATCCCTCTCTTAAGCCTCTGAATCCCTCTCTAGAGCCTCTGCATCACTCTCTTGAGCTTTTCCATCCCTCTTTTGAGCGTTTGCATCACTCTCTTAAGCCTCTGCATCACTCTCTTTAGCCTCTGCATCACTCTCAATTGCCTCTGCATCTTTTTCTTGTGCCTCTGCATCACTCTCTTGAGCCTATTCATCCCTTTCTTGAGCGTCTGCATCCCTCTCTTGAGCCTCTGCACCACTCTCTTAAGCTTCTGCATCACTCTCGTAAGCCTCTGCATCACTCTCTTAAGCCTCTGCATCACTCTCGTAATCCTCTGACTCACTCTCTTGAGCCTCTCTATCACTCTCTTGAGCCCCTGCATCCCTCTATTGAGCCTCTGCATCACTCTCTTGAGCCTCTGCATCACCCTCTTAAGCCTTTGTGTTACCACCCTTGAGACTAAATAAGGTTCTTCTCCCCGCAGTGCAATAAAAATAATAATAAATCGGCCTCGCCAACAACTGTCTAGGGGTAAATAAACATCACCGCATAAAATGGAGAACAATATATTTATGCTAAGGGGGACAAACTTAATAACACTTAAATGTATAAATAATAACCAGAAATATTCCTCAGCATGCAAATCATAGAATAACCTCCTTATTGAGACATGAGCACTATCACTAAGACATGGATTAATTAGAGAGATATATACAATATCATCTAACCAGATAATTAACATTTATATGGGCTAAAATAACAGTGACCAATGACTTATCATAAACGATGACTCCTCACGACCGCAGCCGCCACGCTTCTGCCCACGCCTTGGTCCGCAGGCCAAGCGTCTACCAAAATATCAACTAACCGTCCACACAAACATTGTGGAAAATCTAATAATAAAACGCAGCACTAATATTCAAAACATTGTTAAACTAAAGAGTAGTAAACACTGGTACAACATTCCATACAATAATACGGAAACCAAATATGGGAATAACTCAATGTAAAACTATAAACACTCGATTGACAACAATGTTCCCACACTGGCCATATCCAAATATGGTCAACCGCCCACACGGAGAAACTACATGAGAAATTAACACCACAAGCCTCACACAATATAATGTAACTCAGGCACACTACAGCATGCTATAATATATATATAACATACAAAATCTTATATCATACAACTGGATGCTATATTAAAGAACAAGACAATAAAGTAATATGAGAATCAAGAGTAATGGCAGAATCCTAGTGAGATTCGTAACACTCTGCATCCCTCTTTTGAGCCTCTGCATCACTTTCTTAAGCCTCTGCATCCCATTCTTGAGCCTCTGCATCTCTCTCTTGAACTCCTGCATCCCTCTCATGAGCCTTTGCATCCCTCTCTTGAGCCTTTGCATCACTCGCCTAAGCCTCTGCATCCCTCTCTTGAGCCTCACCATCACTCTCAAGAGTCTATGCATCCCTCTCATGTGCCTCTGCATCCCTCACTTTAGCATCTGCATCCCTCTCTTGAGACCCTGCATCCCTCTCTAGAGCCTGTGCATCCCTCTCTTGAGCCTCTGCATCCCTCTCTTGAGCCTGTGCATCACTCTCTTCAGCCTCTGCATCCCTTTCTTGAGCCTCTGCATCACTCTCTTGAGCCTCTACATCACTCTCTTGAGCCTCTACATCCGTCTCTTGAGGCTCTGCAACACTCTCTTCCGCCTCTGCATCACTCTCTTAAGCCTCTGAATCCCTCTCTTGAGGCCTCTGCATCACTCTTTTGAGCCTCTGAATCACTCTCTTGAGTGTCTGCATCCCTCTCTTGAGCCTCTGCATCACTCTCTTCAGCCTCTGCATCCCTCTCTTGAGCCTCTGCATCACTCTCGTGAGCCTCTGCATCACTCTCTCGGCCCTGCATCACTCTCTTGAGCCTCTGCATCACTCTCCTAAACCTCTGAATCCCTCTCTTGAGGCCTCTGCATCACTTTCTCGGCCCTGCATCACTCTCTTGATCCTCTGCATCACTCTGTTGAGCCTCTGCATCACTCTCTAGAGCCTCTGCATCACTCTCTACAGCCTCTGAATCACTCTCGTAAGCCTCTGCTTCCCTCTCTTGATCCTCTGCATCACTCTCTTGAGCCTCTGCATCACTCTCTTGAGCCTCTGCATCCCTCTCTTGAGTCTCTGCATCCCTCTCTTGACCCTCTGCATCCCTCTCTTGAACGTATTCATCACTCAATTGAGCCTCATCACTCAATTGCAAAGGCTCAGGAGAGGGATGCAGAGGCTCAAGAAAGGGATGCAGGGGCTCAGGAGAGGGATGCAGGGGCTCAGGAGAGTGATACAGAGGCTCAAGAGAGTGATTCAGAGGCTTACGAGAGTGATGCAGAGGCTTAAGAGAGTGATGCAGAGGCTCAAGAGAGTGAAGCAGAAGATGAAGAGAGGGAAGCAGAGGCTTAAGAGAGAGATGCAGGGAATGAAGAGAGTGATGCAGAGGCTCTAAAGAGTGATGCAGAGACTCAAGAGAGTGATGCAGAGGCTTACGTTAGTGATGCAGAGATTCAAGAGAGTGATGCAGAGGCTCGAGAGAGTTATGCAGAGGCCTCCAGAGAGGGATTCAGAGGCTTAAGGGAGTGTTGTAGAGGCTCAAGAGAGGGATGAAGAGACTGAAGAGAGTGATGCAGAGGATCAAGAGAGAGATACAAAGGCTCAAGAGAGTGATGGATCACATTTTGATGAGTGATGGAGTGAGAGGCGATGGATCACATTTTGCCCAAACCATCCCTGTAGTTTTCAAAATATCCCTCTTTTGAGCCTCTGCATCACTTACTTAAGCCTCTTTCTTAAGAGGATCAAGAGAGTGATGCAGAGGCTTACGAGAGTGATGCAGAGGCTGAAGCGAGTGATGTAGAGGCTCAGGAGAGTGATGTAGAGGCTCTGGAGAGTGATGCATAGGCTGAATAGAGTGATGCAGAGGCTTAAGAGAGGGATGATGAGGCTCAAGAGAGGGATGTATAGGCTCAAGAGAGTGATGCGAGAGGCTCAAGAGAGGGATGCAGAGGCTGAAGAGAGTGATGCAGATGCTCAAGAGAGGGATGCAGTGGCTCAAGAAATTGATTCAGAGGCCTACGAGAGTGATGCCGAGGCTAAAGAGAGTGATGCAGAGGCATAAGAGAGGGATGCAGAGGCTCAAGAGGGGGATGCAGAGGCTCAAGAGAGGGATGCAATGGCTCAAGAGAGAAATGCAGAGGCTCAAGTGAGGGATCTCTCTCTTGAACCTCTGCATCACTCTCAAGAGCCTCAGCATCCCTCTCTTGTGCCTCTTCATCCCTCACTTGTGCCTCTGCATCCCTACCTTGAGCATCTGCATCCCTCTCTTGAGCCTCTGCATCCGTCTCTTAAGCCTCTGCATCACTCTCTTAAGCCTCTGCTTCCTTCTCTTGATCCACTGCATCACTCTCTTGAGCCTCTGCATCACTCTCTTGATCGTCTGCATCACTCTCTTGAGCTACTGCATCACTCTCTTGAGCCTCTCTATCACTCTCTTAAGCCTCTGCATCCCGCTCTTGAACCTCTGCATCACTCCCTTGAGCCTCTTCATCATTCTTTTGAGCCTCTGCATCACTCTCTTGAGCCTCTGCATCACTCTCTTAAGACTCTGCCTTTCTGTCTTCAGCCTCTGCATCACTCCCTTGAGTCTCTGCATCCCTCTCTGGAGCCTCAGCATCCCTCTCTTGAGCCTTTTGCAGCACTCTGTTGAGCCTCTGCATCACTCTCTTAAGCCTCTGCATCACTCTCTAGAGTCTCTGCATCACTCTCTTCAGCCTCTGCATCCGTATCTTGAGCCTTTGCGTCACTCTCTTAAGCCTCTGAATCCCTCTCTTGAGCCTCTGCATCACTGTCAAGTGCCTCTGCATCTTTCTCTTGTGCCTCTGCATCACTCACTTTAGCCTCTGCATCCCTCTCTTGACCCTCTGCATCCCTCTCATGAGCCCATTCATCACTCTCTTGAGCCTCTGCATCCCTCTCTTGAGCCTCTGCATCACTCTCTTAAGCCTCTGCATCACTCTCGTAAGCCTCTGCGTCACTCTCTTAAGCCTCTGCATCACTCTTTTAAGCCTCTGATGCACTCTCTTGAGCCTCTCTAACCCTCTCCTGAGCATCTGCTTCACTCTCTTAAGCGTCTGCATCAATCTCGTAAGCCTCTGCATCACTCTCTTAAGCCTCTGCATCACTCCCGTAAACCTCTGAATCACTCTCTTTAGCCTCTCCATCACACTCAAACACATAATTGATTAGATAATAACCATAAATACTTCATTTTCAATCATCTATTTGTTACTCGTTGAAATACTGAGTAAGATATTGAAAAGGGGAGAAGTTCGGTTTTTATTGCATATATCGACGTTTCAGCCAGAATAGAGCGGTTTTACGTGTACATCTCCTATCGGTAATATAAACGGAAAATCTGGAACATTTTAGTTAATTCTAATGAAAACACATTGATTTTTATCATTTGTATTGGAAACAACATTGTCATATGTCTTTTCTTGGATCTAAATAATATGAAACCTCGCTTTATGATTCGAAGTTAAATTCCTCAAATTTGGTATAATAGTGTCTTTTTTCACGTTTTTAATGTAGTTTGATATTACATAAATATATTCATTTTTACCAATATTTCGATACTATTTCATGTAGTATCACGATATGTGACTTGGCTTTCAAATCTCAGAATTTCGCCTAATATTGCATTTTAAGCAAGTTTTCTTGCATTTTGTTTCGTACTAAAAATCATCGAATTTAGTAATATTTTGACGTTTATCATCCCCATTTTCTTTAATGTGATATAAACAAAATATCATCGAATTTGGCAATATTTTGCGTTTTTTCAACGTTTTTGTGAATTTTCAGTTTATTGTTATAAATTCATTATATATACGATAAAAATGATACTATTTCATGTAGTATCACGATATGTGATTTGGCCTTCATATCTCAGATTCTCGCCTAATATTGCATTTTAAGCAAGTTTTCTTGCATTTTGTTTCGTACTAAAAATCATCGAATTTAGTAATATTTTGACGTTTATCATCCCCCTTTTCCTTAATGTGATATAAACAAAATATCATCGAATTAGGCAATATTTTGCTGTTTTTCAACGTTTTTGTGAATTTCCAGTTTATTGTTATTAATGCATGATATATACGATAAAAATGAGACAAACACATAATTGATTAGATAATAACCTTAAATACTTCTTTTTCAATCATCTATTTGTTTCTCGTTTAAATACTGAGTAAGATATGGAAAATGGGAGAAGTTCGATTTTTATTGCATATATCGACGTTTCAGCCGGATTAGAGCGGTTTTACGTGTACATCTTCCATCGGTAATATAAACGGAAAATCAGGAACATTTTAGTTCATTCTAATGAAAACACATTGATTTTTATCATTTGTATTGGAAACAACATTGTCATATGTCTATTATTGGATCTAAATAATACGAAACCTCGCTTTATGATTCGAAGTTATATTCCTCAAATTTGGTATAATAGTGTCTTTTTTCACGTTTTTGATGTAGTTTGATATTACATAAATATATTCATTTTTACCAATATTTTGATACTATTTCATGTAGTATCACGATATTTGATTTGGCCTTTAAATCTCAGAATTTCGCATAATATTGCATTTTAAGCAAGTTTTCTTGCATTTTGTTTCGTTTTCTTGCATTTTTGTTACCAGATTGAAGTGTAAACTTGACCTGTTTGTAAAATTATTTATATTGAAGATCATCTATTTGTTACTCGTTGAAATACTGAGTATGATATTGTAAAGGGGAGAAGTTCGGTTTTTATTGCATATATCGACGTTTCAGCCGGAATAGAACGGTTTTACATGTACATCTTCCATCGGTAATATAAACGGAAAATCAGGAACATTTTAGTTAATTCTAATGAAAACACATTGATTTTTATCATTTGTATTGGAAACAACATTGTCATATGTCTTTTCTTGGATCTAAATAATATGAAACCTTGCTTTATGATTCGAAGTTAAATTCCTCAAATTTGGTATAATAGTGTCTTTTTTCACGTTTTTGATGTAGTTTGATATTACATAAATATATTAATTTTTACCAATATTTTGATACTATTTCATGTAGTATCACGATATGTGACTTGGCTTTCAAATCTCAGAATTTCGCCTAATATTGCATTTTAAGCAAATTTTCTTGCATATTGCTTCGTACTAAAAATCACCGAATTTAGTAATATTTTGACGTTTATCATCCCCCTTTTACTTAATGTGATATAAACAAAATATCATCGAATTAGGCAATATTTTGCCGTTTTCAACGTTTTTGTGAATTTTCAGTTTATTGTTATAAATTCATTATATATTCGATAAAAATGATGCAAACACGTAATTGATTAGAAATTAACCTTAAATACCTCATTTTCAATCAACTATTTGTTTCTCGTTAAAATACTAAGAAAGATATTGAAAAGGGGAGACTTACGGTTTTTATTGCATATATCGCCGTTTCAGCTGGAATTGAACGGTTTTACGTGTATTTACGTCTTCCGTCGGTATTATAATTGGAAAATCAGGAACATTTTAGGAAATTGTAATGAAAACACATTGATTTTTGCATTTGTATTGGAAACAACATTGTCATATGTCTTTTCTTGAATCTAAAAATTCCAAACCTCGCTTTATGATTCGAAGTTAAAATCCACAAATTTGGCATAATAGTGACTTTTTTCACGTTTTTCATGTAGTTTGATATTACGTAAATATATTCATTTTCTACCAATATTTCGATACTATTTCATGTAGTATCACGATATGTGATTTAGCCTTCAAATCTCAGAATTTCGCATAATATTGCATTTTAAGCAAGTTTTCTTGCATTTTGTTTCGTACTAAAAATCATCGAATTTACTAATATTTTGACGTTTATCGTCCCCCTTTTCTTTATTGTGATATAAACAAAATATCATCGAATTAGGCAATATTTTGCTGTTTTTCAACGTTTTTGTGAATTTCCAGTTTATTGTTACTAATTCATTATAAATACGATAAAAATGAGACAAACACATAATTGATTAGATAATAACCTTAAATACTTCATTTTCAATCACCTATTTGTTTCTCGTTGAAATACTGAGTAAGGGGAGAAAACACATTGCTTTGGAAAATGGGAGAAGTTCGGTTTTTATTGCATATATCGACGTTTCAGCCGGAATAGAGCGGTTTTACGTGTACATCTTCCATCGGTAATATAAACGGAAAATCAGGAACATTTTAGTCAAATCTAATAAAAACACATTGATTTTTATCATATGTATTGGAAACAACATTGTCATATGTCTTTTCTTGGATCTAAATAATACGAAACCTCGCTTTATGATTCGAAGTTAAAATCCACAAATTTGGCGTAATAGTGACTTTTTTCACGTTTTTTATGTAGTTTGATATTACGTAAGTATATTCATTTTTACCAATATTTCGATACTATTTCATGTAGTATCACGATATATGATTTGGCCTTCATATCTCAGATTTTTTAATAATATTGCATTTTAGGCAAGTTTTCTTGCATTTTGTTTCGTACTAAACATCATCGAGTTTAGCAATATTTTGACGTTTATCATCCCCTCTTCCTTTATGTGATTTAAACAAAATATCATCGAATTAGGCAATATTTTGCCTTTTTTCAACGTTTTTGTGTTTATTCAGTTCAGTTTATTGTTATTAATTCTTCAGTTTATTGTTATTAATTCATGAAATATACGATAAAAATGGGGCAAACACATAATTGATTAGATAATGACCTTAAATACTTCATTTTCAATCATCTATTTGTTTCTCGTTGAAATACTGAGTAAGATATGGAAAAGGGGAGAAGTTCGGTTTTTATTGCATATACCGACGTTTCAGCCGGAATAGAGCAGTTTTACGTGTACATCTTCCATCGGTAATATAAACGGAAAATCAGGAACATTTTAGTCAATTCTAATGAAAACACATTGATTTTTATCATTTGTATTGGAAACAACATTGTCATATGTCTTTTCTTGGATCTAAATAATACGAAACCTCGCTTTATGATTCGAAGTTAAAATCCTCAAATTTGGTATAATAATAACTTTTTTCACGTTTTTCATGTAGTTTGATATTACGTAAATATATTCATTTTTACCAATATTTCGATACTATTTCATGTAGTATCACGATATTTGATTTGGCCTTCAAATCTCATAATTTCGCATAATATTGCATTTTAAGCAAGTTTTCTTGCATTTTGTTTCGTACTAAAAATCATCGAATTTAGTAATATTTTTACGTTTATCATCCCCCTTTTCCTTAATGTGATATAAACAAAATATTATCGAATTAGGCAATATTTTGCTGTTTTTCAACGTTTTTTTAAATTTCCAGTTTATTGTTATTAATGCATGATATATACGATAAAAATGAGACAAACACATAATTGATTAGATAATAACCTTAAATACTTCTTTTTCAATCATCTATTTGTTTCTCGTTTAAATACTGAGTAAGATATGGAAAAGGGGAGAAGTTCGGTTTTTATTGCATATATCGACGTTTCAGCCGGAATTGAGCGGTTTTACGTGTACATTTTCAATCGGTAATATAAACGGAATATCAGGAACATTTTAGTTCATTCTAATGAAAACACATTGATTTTTATCATTTGTATTTTTTTGGAAACAACATTGTCATATGTCTATTCTTGGATCTAAATAATACGAAACCTCGCTTTATGATTCGAAGTTATATTCCTCAAATTTGGTATAATAGTGTCTTTTTTCACGTTTTTGATGTAGTTTGATATTACATAAATATATTCATTTTTACCAATATTTTGATACTATTTCATGTAGTATCACGATATTTGATTTGGCCTTTAAATCTCAGAATTTCGCATAATATTGCATTTTAAGCAAGTTTTCTTGCATTTTGTTTCGTACTAAAATTCATCGAATTTAGCAAAATTTTGACGTTTATCATCCCCCTTTTCCTTTATGTGATATAAACAAAATATCATCGAATTAGGCAATATTTTGCTGTTTTTCAACGTTTTTGTAAATTTCCAGTTTATTGTTACTAATTCATTATATATACAATAAAAATGAGACAAACACATAATTGATTAGATAATAACCTTAAATACTTCATTTTCAATCATCTATTTGTTTCTCGTTGAAATACTGAGTAAGATATGGAAAAGGGGAGAAGTTCGGTTTTTATTGCATATATCGACGTTTCAGCCGGAATTGTGCGGTTTTACGTGTACATCTTCCATCGGTAATATAAACGGAAAATCAGGAACATTTTAGTTAATTCTAATGAAAACACATTGATTTTTATCATTTGTATTGGAAACAACATTGTCATATGTCTTTTCTTGGATCTAAATAATACAAAAGCTCGCTCTATGATTCGAAGTTAAAATCCTCAAATTTGGAATAATAGTCTTTTTTCACGTTTTTAATGTAGTTTGATATCACATAAATATATTCATTTTTAACAATATTTCGATTCTATTTCATGTAGTATCACGATATGTGATTTGGCCTTCAAATCTCAGAATTTCGCATAATATTGCATTTTAAGCAAGTTTTCTTGCATTTTGTTTCGTACTAAAAATCATCGAATTTAGCAATATTTTGACGTTTATCATCCCCCTTTTCCTTTATGTGATATAAACAAAATATCATCGAATTAGGCAATATTTTGCTGTTTTTCAACGTTTTTGTGAATTTCCAGTTTATTGTTACTAATTCATTATATATACGATAAAAATGAGACAAACTCATAATTGATTAGATAATAACCTTAAATACTTCATTTTCAATCATCTATTTGTTTCTCGTTGAAATACTGAGTAAGATATGGAAAAGGGGAGAAGTTCGGTTTTTATTGCATATATCGACGTTTCAGCCGGAATTGAGCGGTTTTACGTGTACATCTTCAATCGGTAATATAAACGGAATATCAGGAACATTTTAGTTCATTCTAATGAAAACACATTGATTTTTATCATTTGTATTGGAAACAACATTGTCATATGTCTATTCTTGGATGTAAATAATACGAAACCTCGCTTTATGATTCGAAGTTATATTCCTCAAATTTGGTATAATAGTGTCTTTTTTCACGTTTTTGATGTAGTTTGATATTACACAAATATATTCATTTTTACCAATATTTTGATACTATTTCATGTAGTATCACGATATTTGATTTGGCCTTTAAATCTCAGAATTTCGCATAATATTGCATTTTAAGCAAGTTTTCTTGCATTTTGTTTCGTACTAAAATTCATCGAATTTAGCAAAATTTTGACGATTATCATCCCCCTTTTCCTTTATGTGATATAAACAAAATATCATCGAATTAGGCAATATTTCGCTGTTTTTCAACGTTTTTGTGAATTTCCAGTTTATTGTTACTAATTCATTATATATACAATAAAAATGAGACAAACACATAATTGATTAGATAATAACCTTAAATACTTCATTTTCAATCATCTATTTGTTTCTCGTTGAAATACTGAGTAAGATATGGAAAAGGGGGAGAAGTTCGGTTTTTATTGCATATATCGACGTTTCAGCCGGAATTGTGCGGTTTTACGTGTACATCTTCCATCGGTAATATAAACGGAAAATCAGGAACATTTTAGTTAATTCTAATGAAAACACATTGATTTTTATCATTTGTATTGGAAACAACATTGTCATATGTCTTTTCTTGGATCTAAATAATACAAAAGCTCGCTCTATGATTCGAAGTTAAAATCCTCAAATTTGGAATAATAATCTTTTTTCACGTTTTTAATGTAGTTTGATATCACATAAATATATTCATTTTTACCAATATTTCGATTCTATTTCATGTAGTATCACGATATGTGATTTGGCCTTCAAATCTCAGAATTTCGCATAATATTGCATTTTAAGCAAGTTTTCTTGCATTTTGTTTCGTACTAAAAATCATCGAATTTAGTAATATTTTGACGTTTATCATCCCCCTTTTCCTTAATGTGATATAAACAAAATATCATCGAATTAGGCAATATTTTGCTGTTTTTCAACGTTTTTGTGAATTTCCAGTTTATTGTTATTAATTCATGATATATACGATAAAAATGAGACAAACACATAATTGATTAGATAATAACCTTAAATACTTCTTTTTCAATCATCTGTTTGTTTCTCGTTGAAATACTGAGTAGGATATGGAAAATGGGAGAAGTTCGGTTTTTATTGCATATGTCGACGTTTCAGCCGTAATAGAGCGGTTTTACGTGAACATCTTCTCGGGAATATAAACGGAAAATCAGGAACATTTTAGTTAATTCTAATGAAAACACATTGATTTTTATCATTTGTATTGGAAACAACATTGTCATATGTCTTTTCTTGGATCTAAATAATACAAAAGCTCGCTCTATGATTCGAAGTTAAAATCCTCAAATTTGGAATAATAGTCTTTTTTCACGTTTTTAATGTAGTTTGATATAACATAAATATATTCATTTTTACCAATATTTCGATTCTATTTCATGTATATTGAACATTATTTCAATATACATATATATTTCATGTATTTCATGAACATTTTAGTTCATTCTAATGAAAACATTGATTTTTATCATTTGTATTAGAATCAACATTGTCATATGTCTATTCTTGGATCTAAATAATACGAAACCTCGCTTTATGATTCGAAGTTAATTTCCTCAAATATGGTATAATAGTGTCTTTTTTCACGTTTTTGATGTTGTTTGATATTACATAAATATATTCATTTTTACCAATATTTTGATACTATTTCATGTAGTATCACGATATTTGATTTGGCCTTTAAATCTCAGAATTTCGCATAATATTGCATTTTAAGCAAGTTTTCTTGCATTTTGTTTCGTACTAAAAATCATCGAATTTAGCAAAATTTTGACGTTTATCATCCCCCTTTTCCTTTGTGTGATATAAACAAAATATCATCGAATTAGGCAATATTTTGCTGTTTTTCAACGTTTTTGTGAATTTCCAGTTTATTGTTACTAATTCAATATATATACGATAAAAATGAGACAAACAGATAATTGATTAGATAATAACCTTAAATACTTCATTTTCAATCATCTATTTGTTTCTCGTTGAAATACTGAGTAAGATATGGAAAAGGGGAGAATTTCGGTTTTTATTGCATATATCGACGTTTCAGCCGGAATTGTGCGGTTTTACGTGTACATCTTCCATCGGTAATATAAACGGAAAATCAGGAACATTTTAGTTAATTCTAATGAAAACACATTGATTTTTATCATTTGTATTGGAAACAACATTGTCATATGTCTTTTCTTGGATCTAAATAATACAAAAGCTCGCTCTATGATTCGAAGTTAAAATCCTCAAATTTGGAATAATAGTCTTTTTTCACGTTTTTAATGTAGTTTGATATTACATAAATATATTCATTTTTACCAATATTTCGATACTATTTCATGTAGTATCACGATATGTGATTTGGCCTTCAAATCTCAGAATTTCGCATAATATTGCATTTTAAGCAAGTTTTCTTGCATTTTGTTTCGTACTAAAAATCATCGAATTTAGTAATATTTTGACGTTTATCATCCCCCTTTTCTTTAATGTGATATAAACAAAATATCATCGAATTAAGCAATATTTTGCGTTTTTTCAACGTTTTTGTGAATTTCTAGTTTATTGTTATTATTCATGAAATATACGATAAAAATGAGACAAACACATAATTGATTAGATAATAACCTTAAGTACTTCATTTTCAATCATCTAATTGTTTCTCGTTGAAATACTGAGTAAGATATGGGAAAGGGGAGAAGTTCGGTTTTTATTGCATATATCGACGTTTCAGCCGGAATAGAGCGGTTTTACGTGTACATCTTCCATCGGTAATATATACGGAAAATCAGAAACATTTTAGTCAATTCTAATGAAAACACATTGATTTTTATAATTTGTATTGGAAACAACATTGTCATATGTCTTTTCTTGGATCTAAATAATACGAAACCTCGCTTTATGATTCGAAGTTAAAATCCACAAATTTGGCGTAATAGTGACTTTTTTCACGTTTTTTATGTAGTTTGATATTACGTAAGTATATTCATTTTTACCAATATTTCGATACTATTTCATGTAGTATCACGATATATGATTTGGCCTTCATATCTCAGATTTTCGAATAATATTGCATTTTAGGCAAGTTTTCTTGCATTTTGTTTCTTACTAAACATCATCGCATTTAGCAATATTTTGACGTTTATCATCCCCTTTTCCTTTATGTGATATAAACAAAATATCATCGAATTAGGGAATATTTTGCCATTTTTTAACGTTTTTGTGAATTTTCAGTTTATTGTTATTAATTCATGAAATATACGATAAAAATGAGACAAACACATAATTGATTAGATAATAACCTTAAATACTTCATTTTCAATCATCTATTTGTTTCTCGTTGAAATACTGAGTAAGATATGGAAAAGGGGAGAAGTTCGTTTTTTATTGCATATATCGACGTTTCAGCCGGAATACACCGGTTTTACGTGTACATCTTACGTGTATATTACGGTATATTACGTGTAATATAAACGGAAAATCAGGAACATTTTAGTTAATTCTAATGAAAACACATTGATTTTTATCATTTGTATTGGAAACAACATTGTCATATGTCTTTTCTTGGATCTAAATAATACAAAAGCTCGCTCTATGATTCGAAGTTAAAATCCTCAAATTTGGAATAATAGTCTTTTTTCACGTTTTTAATGTAGTTTGATATCACATAAATATATTCATTTTTACCAATATTTCGATTCTATTTCATGTAGTATCACGATATGTGATTTGGCCTTCAAATCTCAGAATTTCGCATAATATTGCATTTTAAGCAAGTTTTCTTGCATTTTGTTTCGTACTAAAAATCATCGAATTTAGTAATATTTTGACGTTTATCATCCCCCTTTTCTTTAATGTGATATAAACAAAATATCATCGAATTAATCAATATTTTGCGTTTTTTCAACGTTTTTGTGAATTTCTAGTTTATTGTTATTATTCATGAAATATACGATAAAAATGAGGCAAACACATAATTGATTAGATAATAACCTTAAGTACTTCATTTTCAATCATCTATTTGTTTCTCGTTGAAATACTGAGTATGATATGGAAAAGGGGAGAAGTTCGGTTTTTATTGCATATATCGACGTTTCAGCCGGAATAGAGCGGGTTTACGTGTACATCTTCCATCGGTAATATAAACGGAAAATCAGGAACATTTTAGTCAATTCTAATGAAAACTAATTGATTTTTATCATTTGTATTGGAAACAACATTGTCATATGTCTTTTCTTGGATCTAAATAATACGAAACCTCGCTTTATGATTCGAAGTTAAAATCCACAAATTTGGCGTAATAGTGAATTTTTTCACGTTTTTTATGTAGTTTGATATTACGTAAGTATATTCATTTTTACCAATATTTCGATACTATTTCATGTAGTATCACGATATGTGATTTGGCCTTCATATCTCAGATTCTCGCCTAATATTGCATTTTAAGCAAGTTTTCTTGCATTTTGTTTCGTACTAAAAATCATCGAATTTAGCAAAATTTTGACGTTTATCATCCCCCGTTTCCTTTATGTGATATAAACAAAATATCATCGAATTAGGCAATATTTTGCTGTTTTTCAACGTTTTTGTGAATTTCCAGTTTATTGTTACTAATTCAATATATATACGATAAAAATGAGACAAACACATAATTGATTAGATAATAACTTTAAATACTTCATTTTCAATCATCTATTTGTTTCTCGTTGAAATAATGAGCAAGATATGGAAAAGGGGAGAATTTCGGTTTTTATTGCATATATCGACGTTTCAGCCGGAATTGTGCGGTTTTACGTGTACATCTTCCATCGGTAATATAAACGGAAAATCAGGAACATTTTAGTTAATTCTAATGAAAACACATTGATTTTTATCATTTGTATTGGAAACAACATTGTCATATGTCTTTTCTTGGATCTAAATAATACAAAAGCTCGCTCTATGATTCGAAGTTAAAATCCTCAAATTTGGAATAATAGTCTTTTTTCACGTTTTTAATGTAGTTTGATATCACATAAATATATTCATTTTTACCAATATTTCGATTCTATTTCATGTAGTATCACGATATGTGATTTGGCCTTCAAATCTCAGAATTTCGCATAATATTGCATTTTAAGCAAGTTTTCTTGCATTTTGTTTCGTACTAAAAATCATCGAATTTAGTAATATTTTGACGTTTATCATCCCCCCTTTTCTTTAATGTGATATAAACAAAATATCATCGAATTAGACAATATTTTGCTGTTTTTCAATGTTTTTGTGAATTTCCATTTTATTGTTATTAATTCATTGAATATACGGGAAAAATGAGACAAACACATAATTGATTAGATAATAACCTTAAATACTTCATTTTCAATCATCTATTTGTTACTCGTTGAAATACTGAGTAAGATATTGAAAAGGGGAGAAGTTCGGTTTTTATTGCATATATCGACGTTTCAGCCGGAATAGAGCGGTTTAACGTGTACATCTTCCATCGGTAATATAAACGGAAAATCAGGAACATTTTAGTTCATTCTAATGAAAACACATTGATTTTTATCATTTGTATTGGAAACAACATTGTCATGTCTTTTCTTGGATCTAAATAATACAAAAGCTCGCTCTATGATTCGAAGTTAAAATCCTCAAATTTGGAATAATAGTCTTTTTTCACGTTTTTAATGTAGTTTGATATTACATAAATATATTCATTTTTACCAATATTTCGATACTATTTCATGTAGTATCACGATATGTGATTTGGCCTTCAAATCTCAGAATTTCGCATAATATTGCATTTTAAGCAAGTTTTCTTGCATTTTGTTTCGTACTAAAAATCATCGAACTTAGTAATATTTTGACGTTTATCATCCCCCTTTTCTTTAATGTGATATAAACAAAATATCATCGAATTAATCAATATTTTGCGTTTTTTCAACGTTTTTGTGAATTTCTAGTTTATTGTTATTATTCATGAAATATACGATAAAAATGAGACAAACACATAATTGATTAGATAATAACCTTAAGTACTTCATTTTCAATCATCTATTTGTTTCTCGTTGAAATACTGAGTAAGATATGGAAAAGGGGAGAAGTTCGGTTTTTATTGCATATATCGACGTTTCAGCCGGAATAGAGCGGGTTTACGTGTACATCTTCCATCGGTAATATAAACGGAAAATCAGGAACATTTTAGTCAATTCTAATGAAAACTAATTGATTTTTATCATTTGTATTGGAAACAACATTGACATATGTCTTTTCTTGGATCTTAATAATACGAAACCTCGCTTTATGATTCGAAGTTAAAATCCACAAATTTGGCGTAATAGTGACTTTTTTCACGTTTTTTATGTAGTTTGATATTACGTAAGTATATTCATTTTTACCAATATTTCGATACTATTTCATGCAGTATCACGATATGTGATTTGGCCATCATATCTCAGATTCTCGCCTAATATTGCATTTTAAGCAAGTTTTCTTGCATTTTGTTTCGTACTAAAAATCATCGAATTTAGCAAAATTTTGACGTTTATCATCCCCCGTTTCCTTTATGTGATATAAACAAAATATCATCGAATTAGGCAATATTTTGCTGTTTTTCAACGTTTTTGTGAATTTCCAGTTTATTGTTACTAATTCAATATATATACGATAAAAATGAGACAAACACATAATTGATTAGATAATAACCTTAAATACTTCATTTTCAATCATCTATTTGTTTCTCGTTGAAATACTGAGTAAGATATGGAAAAGGGGAGAATTTCGGTTTTTATTGCATATACGACGTTTCAGCCGGAATTGTGCGGTTTTACGTGTACATCTTCCATCGGTAATATAAACGGAAAATCAGGAACATTTTAGTTAATTCTAATGAAAACACATTGATTTTTATCATTTGTATTGGAAACAACATTGTCATATGTCTTTTCTTGGATCTAAATAATACAAAAGCTCGCTCTATGATTCGAAGTTAAAATCCTCAAATTTGGAATAATAGTCTTTTTTCACGTTTTTAATGTAGTTTGATATTACATAAATATATTCATTTTTACCAATATTTCGATACTATTTCATGTAGTATCACGATATGTGATTTGGCCTTCAAATCTTAGAATTTCGCATAATATTGCATTTTAAGCAAGTTTTCTTGCATTTTGTTTCGTACTAAAAATCATCGAATTTAGTAATATTTTGACGTTTATCATCCCCCCTTTTCTTTAATGTGATATAAACAAAATATCATCGAATTAAGCAATATTTTGCGTTTTTTCAACGTTTTTGTGAATTTCTAGTTTATTGTTATTATTCATGAAATATACGATAAAAATGAGACAAACACATAATTGATTAGATAATAACCTTAAGTACTTCATTTTCAATCATCTATTTGTTTCTCGTTGAAATACTGAGTAAGATATGGAAAAGGGGAGAAGTTCGGTTTTTATTGCATATATCGACGACTCAGCCGGAATAGAGCGGTTTTACGTGTACATCTTCCATCGGTAATATAAACGGAAAATCAGGAACATTTTAGTCAATTCTAATGAAAACACATTGATTTTTATCATTTGTATTGGAAACAACATTGTCATATGTCTTTTCTTGGATCTAAATAATACGAAACCTCGCTTTATGATTCGAAGTTAAAATCCACAAATTTGGCGTAATAGTGAATTTTTTCACGTTTTTTATTTAGTTTGATATTACGTAAGTATATTCATTTTTACCAATATTTCGATACTATTTCATGTAGTATCACGATATTTGATTTGGCCTTTAAATCTCAGAATTTCGCATAATATTGTATTTTAAGCAAGTTTTCTTGCATTTTGTTTCGTACTAAAAATCATCGAATTTAGCAATATTTTGACGTTTATCATCCCCCTTTTCCTTTATGTGATATAAACAAAATATCATCGAATTAGGCAATATTTTGCTGTTTTTCAACGTTTTTGTGAATTTCCAGTTTATTGTTACTAATTCATTATATATACGATAAAAATGAGACAAACACATAATTGATTAAATAATAACCTTAAATACTTCATTTTCAATCATCTATTTGTTTCTCGTTGAAATACTGAGTAAGATATGGAAAAGGGGAGAAGTTCGGTTTTTATTCCATATATCGACGTTTCAGCCGGAATTGTGCGGTTTTACGTGTACATCTTCCATCGGTAATATAAACGGAAAATCAGGAACATTTTAGTTTTTTTCACGTTTTTAATGTAGTTTGATATTACATAAATATATTCATTTTTACCAATATTTCGATACTATTTCATGTAGTATCACGATATGTGATTTGGCCTTCAAATCTCAGAATTTCGCATAATATTGCATTTTAAGCAAGTTTTCTTGCATTTTGTTTCGTACTAAAAATCATCGAATTTAGTAATATTTTGACGTTTATCATCCCCCTTTTCTTTAATGTGATATAAACAAAATATCATCGAATTAATCAATATTTTGCGTTTTTTCAACGTTTTTGTGAATTTCTAGTTTATTGTTATTATTCATGAAATATACGATAAAAATGAGACAAACACATAATTGATTAGATAATAACCTTAAGTACTTCATTTTCAATCATCTATTTGTTTCTCGTTGAAATACTGAGTAAGATATGGAAAAGGGGAGAAGTTCGGTTTTTATTGCATATATCGACGTTTCAGCCGGAATAGAGCGGGTTTACGTGTACATCTTCCATCGGTAATATAAACGGAAAATCAGGAACATTTTAGTCAATTCTAATGAAAACTAATTGATTTTTATCATTTGTATTGGAAACAACATTGTCATATGTCTTTTCTTGGATCTAAATAATACGAAACCTCGCTTTATGATTCGAAGTTAAAATCCACAAATTTGGCGTAATAGTGACTTTTTTCACGTTTTTTATGTAGTTTGATATTACGTAAGTATATTCATTTTTACCAATATTTCGATACTATTTCATGTAGTATCACGATATGTGATTTGGCCTTCATATCTCAGATTCTCGCCTAATATTGCATTTTAAGCAAGTTTTCTTGCATTTTGTTTCGTACTAAAAATCATCGAATTTAGCAAAATTTTGACGTTTATCATCCCCCGTTTCCTTTATGTGATATAAACAAAATATCATCGAATTAGGCAATATTTTGCTGTTTTTCAACGTTTTTGTGAATTTCCAGTTTATTGTTACTAATTCAATATATATACGATAAAAATGAGACAAACACATAATTGATTAGATAATAACCTTAAATACTTCATTTTCAATCATCTATTTGTTTCTCGTTGAAATACTGAGTAAGATATGGAAAAGGGGAGAATTTCGGTTTTTATTGCATATATCGACGTTTCAGCCGGAATTGTGCGGTTTTACGTGTACATCTTCCATCGGTAATATAAACGGAAAATCAGGAACATTTTAGTTAATTCTAATGAAAACACATTGATTTTTATCATTTGTATTGGAAACAACATTGTCATATGTCTTTTCTTGGATCTAAATAATACAAAAGCTCGCTCTATGATTCGAAGTTAAAATCCTCAAATTTGGAATAATAGTCTTTTTTCACGTTTTTAATGTAGTTTGATATTACATAAATATATTCATTTTTACCAATATTTCGATACTATTTCATGTAGTATCGGCCTTCAAATCTCAGATTCTCACCTAATATTGCATTTTAAGCAAGTTTTCTTGCATTTTGTTTCGTACTAAAAATCATCGAATTTAGTAATATTTTGACGTTTATCATCCCCCTTTTCCTTAATGTGATATAAACAAAATATCATCGAATTAGGCAATATTTTGCTGTTTTTCAACGTTTTTGTGAATTTCCAGTTTATTGTTATTAATTCATGATATATACGATAAAAATGAGACAAACACATAATTGATTAGATAATAACCTTAAATACTTCTTTTTCAATCATCTATTTGTTTCTCGTTGAAATACTGAGTAAGATATGGAAAAGGGGAGAAGTTCGGTTTTTATTGCATATATCGACGTTTCAGCCGGAATAGAGCGGTTTTACGTGTACATCTTCCATCGGTAATATAAACGGAAAATCAGGAACGTTTTAGTCAATTCTAATGAAAACACATTGATTTTTATCATTTGTATTGGAAACAAAATTGTCATATGTCTTTTCTTGGATCTAAATAATACGAAACCTCGCTTTATGATTCGAAGTTAAAATCCTCAAATTTGGTATAATAGCAACTTTTTTCACGTTTTTCATGTAGTTTGATATTACATAAATATATTCATTTTTACCAATATTTCGATACTATTTCATGTAGTATCACGATATGTGATTTGGCCTTCAATTCTCAGAATTTCGCATAATATTGCATTTTAAGAAAGTTTTCTTGCATTTTGTTTCGTACTAAAAATCATCGAATTTATTAATATTTTGACGTTTATCATCCCCTTTTTACTTTATGTGATATAAACAAAATATCATCGAATTAGGCAATATTTTGCTGTTTTTCAATGTTTTTGTGAATTTCCAGTTTATTGTTATTAATTCATTGAATATACGAGAAAAATGAGACAAACACATAATTGATTAGATAATAACCTTAAATACTTCATTTTCAGTCATCTATTTGTTACTCGTTGAAATACTGAGTAAGATATTGAAAAGGGCAGAAGTTCGGTTTTTATTACATATATCGACGTTTCAGCCGGAATAGAGCGGTTTTACGTGTACATCTTCCATCGGTAATATAAACGGAAAATCAGGAACATTTTAGTTAATTCTAATGAAAACACCTTGATTTTTATCATTTGTATTGGAAACAAC
The DNA here is from genome assembly GCF_040958095.1 of Procambarus clarkii. Lineage (NCBI taxonomy): Eukaryota > Metazoa > Arthropoda > Malacostraca > Decapoda > Cambaridae > Procambarus > Procambarus clarkii. The sequence goes on along the minus strand of NW_027189138.1, from coordinate 3,834,480 downwards.
ATTGTCATATGTCTTTTCTTGGATCTAAATAATATGAAACCTCGCTTTATGATTCGAAGTTAAATTCCTCAAATTTGGTATAATAGTGAATTTTTTCACGTTTTTCATGTAGTTTGATATTACATAAATATATTAATTTTTAACAATATTTCGATACTATTTCATGGCCTGACGCAACCTGACCTGATACAACCTGACCTGGCACTACCTGACCTGACGCAACCTGACATGATGCAACCTGACCTGACGCTACCTGACCTGACTCATCCTGATCTGACGCAACCTGATCTGACGCTACCTGACCTGACGGAACCTGGCTTGACGCAACCTAACCTGACGCAACCTGACCTGACCTGACGCTACCTGACCTGACGCAACCTGACCTGACGCTACCTGACCTGACCCTACCTGACCTGACGCAACCTGACCTGACGCAACCTGACCTGACGCAACTTAACCTGACCCTACCTGACCTGACGCAACCTGACCTGACGCAACCTAACCTGACGCAACCAGACCTGACCTGACGCTACCTGACCTGATGAAACCTGACCTGACACAACCTGACCTGACGCAACCTTACCTGACGCAACCTGACCTGATGCTACCTGACCTGACGCAACCTGACCTGATACAACCTGACCTGATGCAACCTGACCTGACGCAACCTGACCAGACGTTACCTGACCTGACGCAACCTGACCTGACACAACCTGACCTGACGCAACCTGACCTGACACAACCTGACCTGACGCAACCTGATCTGACGCTACCTGACCTGATTCAACCTGACCTGACACAACCTGACCTGACCTGACCTTCAGTAATTGGCCTATTTTCTGCATAAAAAGTCGTAATTTCAAACTGCGAATACGTGCAGAGAGCCAGAATTTGAATCCAAAATATGGCTCAAGTGTAGAATTTGGGATGTTTGGGATATTTTGAAAACAGCAGGGAGGGTTAGGGCAAAATGTGATCCATCGATGCATTCAAGAAATTGGCAAATTTTCGGTATAAAAAGTCGTAATTTCAAACTGCGAATACGTGCAGAGAGCCAGAATTTGGCTCCAAAATATGGCTCAAGCGTCGAATTTGGGATGTTTATAATATATTGAAAACTGCAGGGGGGTTTGGGCAAAATGTGACCCATCGCCAATCTCAGTAATTGGCATATTTTCGGTAAAAAAATTCGTATATTCAAACTGCTAATACGTGCAGAGGGCCAGAATTTGTCTGCAAAATAGGGCTCAGGCGTCGAATTTGGGATGTTTCGGATATTTTGAGAACTAAAGAGAGGGTTTGGGCAAAATGTGATCCATCGCCGCTTTTCATCCCTCTCTTGAGACTCTGTAACACTCTCTTCAGCCTCTGCATCACTCTCTTAAGCCTCTGAATCACTATCTTGATCCTCTGCATCACTCTCTTGAGCCCCTGCATCCATCTCGCAAGCCTCTGCATCACTCTCTTGAGCCTCTGCATCACCCTCTTAAGCCTCTGCATTACTCTTGAGCCTCTGCATCCCTTTCCTAAGCCTCTGCCTCACTCTCTCACGCCTCTGCATCACTCTCTTGAGCCTCTGTATCCCTCTCTTGAGCCTCTGCATCACTCTCTTCAGTCTCGTCGTCCCTCTCTTGAGCCTCTGCAACACTCTCTTCAGCCTCTGCATCACTCTCTTAAGCCTCTGAATCCCTCTCCTGAGGCCTCTGCATAAGTCTCTCGAGCCTCTGCATCACTCTCTTGATTCTGAGAATCACTCTCGTAAGCCTCTGAATCACTTTCTCGAGCCTCTGCATAACTCTCTTGATCCTCTGCATCACTCCCTTGAGCCTCTGCATCACTCTCTTGAGCCTCTGCATCACTCTCTAGAGCCTCTGCATCACTCTCTTAAGCCTCTGCTTCCCTCTCTTGATCCTCTGCATCCCTCTCTTGAGCCTTTGCATCACTCTCTTGAGCCTTTGCATCACTCTCTTAAGCCTCTGCATCACTTTCGTAATCCTTTGAATCACTCTCTTGAGCCTCTGCATCACTCTCTTGAGCCCCTGCATCCCACTCTTGCGCTGTCGGAAAATCCGACACCATTTAATAATCATACAGATAATAGCTGTATTGTATAAACAAGTTACCCATAGAAAACGTAACTTGTAGTGGAATTACCGTCTAAAGAAAACGGGATATCATCACCACATACTATTATAATTCACCAGCTATTCTGCTGGGAATTATTCTTAAATACATTAGTCTTTGGACTTTACCATCATAAAAACATCTTATATAAATTAACTTAATTATCAATATTAAAGTAGAGTAAATGTGACCCTTCTATCACTTTCTGAAATCTGGACAAAGTAGGCCAGGCGTCAGGGAGGAAGGAGGGAGGCATTGTTGTGTCACCTCCGAGACGTGTGGAGCAAATTCGGCTCCTATCATTCTGGACAATGTCGGCCAGTAACGTCAATAGTATGGAGTGTTAAACAGCCATTGTGTATACGAGACCAGAGGCACACGGGAGCAAATACGGCTCCTGTTAATTTTACTTGGACGTAGTGTTATGGAAACCAAAGGTACCATCTCCAACACGATGTCTACAATTCAAGTTAAGTGTCTATCCGAAACCCGTTTATCATTCATTTATGGCCATTAATGTCAGGATATAGGGTGACCCGGTTAGATCGCGAAATCGCCTCAAACTAAAGGTAATTAAGCCAGGTCTTCATGTTCCATGTACTGTATAGTGTTTTCTCTGATATACTTGTCATATATAGGATTCTGGCTTCACAGCTAGCGCACTTTTGACAGGTCAAGACGAGGATGCAAGATTTGTGCACCAGTTACTGGGTGATAGAAGCTACCTCAAAGAGGATAATTTGGTGTCTACACCCTAGTTATACCTGGTGGACTAACCTGCTGTACTATAAGATAAGGAACCTCATCAATGTATGTAGCTATTACTGTAGTTTGATTGGCTGCATATATATTAATTTAATAACCCCCCCTAATGTGTAGAGGATCGATTTGTGAGATTGAGATTATTGCAGAAATACAGTCCACTTAACATTATACAAATTGCTATCGAAGTATATAAATTAACGTAAATATAAATTCATATAAATTAAATAAATATAAAACTCACAGGTCGGTTCCCACATTATTTGGTCATCTTCGAACCGGATGACGGATTATTTGATCCTTTGAACCCACATTTGGTCATCTTAGTACCGGATGAACCAGTTAACCAGTGGATTCATTAAATATACTAGTGCAGTGTTATTTAAACAAAGCCAGCCAGTCATAGACGGAAGCGTAGCCTCGAGGGAGCACAGGAGCCTCCCTCAGCCCAGTTCAGCTTCGTCAGCGGTTTCATGCACACCCACAGATATTTGGTGGAGTGTTATTTCGTGAAATGACAGCGCTAATATAGAAGCCAGCCAAACTAGTGACTGTGTCGCGAGATTGTTCACGGATTTCGTGGTGTTACATTTCGCGAGAGATTATCTACGAATTTTGTGGAGTTTATTTCGCGAGGTCACTAATAATATTTAATACTTCTAGATAATATTAGAAGTTTCATAGAGGCAATTAAGAGGCTATTATCAATAATTGTGTATATTATTTCTCCAAAATAGAGAATTATTTAATATAAATTGCACTAGTGATCACAGTATAATATTTACTAATTGCCAACCCACAACAGGGTAGGATATTAACCATTGACTAGTTGAACTATTATCGTTCATCCTAGTCCCATTATTACCATAGTCAGTTGTACTATATTGATCAACCTAACACCATTAATGCATGGTCCAGACCCTATTTTGGGTGTAATTTTTAACAACTCGAGTTGAGTTGTATATATAATAAATTACTTATGATCATTACACCTTTGAGTGATTAATTAGTGTCTCTACCATCCTAGGGTGATATAGAAGAGCTAACCTAAAGGTACTTCCAGTGACACTGGTTTATCACTCAAATCATTAGTGTGGATGATTGTATATATATAATGTGTATTAATTTTAAGTGCTAACCTCTAGTAGAGGTAGGATTATTGCCTAGTGAGTGCAGAATTTAACCCTAGGCTACCATTAGTACTTGCTCACAATTTATGAGCCAGTGGTGCCCAATTAACAAGTCACCATGACTAATCCACAGAAAGCAAAGCGTGCTTTAATATCAAGCAAACGCCAACTAACAAGAGATCTCAACCAATATGAACAGTTGTTATATGAGCCTGTAATTAATTATCGTCGGTTGAAAATACCACTGTTACAGATTCAAACCCAATTGCATATATTGAAAGCAAATAGGAAATCTTACCAAAATCAGGTCCACGACGACGACATAGTAGTTGAAGATGTGGAACCATTCCTGTCTGACCTTGCATAATATGAAGAAGAAACTCAAGCCAGGTTGGAACATTTACACAGGATAATTGAATCGAAACAAATAGCAAGTACACCAAATAAAGTAGATAATGTTATGGATGATCTGGATCTTTTTGAGAATAAATGTAAAGCCAGATTAGATCCTTTAATCAACAAGGATAAAGCTTCACCCAGTAAAGCTTCACCCACTACAGCTTCACCCAATATTATACCACCAGAAATTAAGCAGTTCTCAGACAATTTATCCACAGTCTCTGTGGTTTCTGAAAACCCAATACCTGAGGCCACTAAGTTAACATGCCTCCAAACTAGAGGTGAAGCTGAACCAGTAGTAGAAAATGTAAATGAAAATAGCGACAGCACTAATTTCCCAGTCCAGCCTCCTAGGAATAATGCTGGCAATGAGAAAACTGTCATACATCTAGTACTACAATTGCTGGATTTACCTCAACCTGATCAGACTGCTGACTCATTACAATCCTTCAGCATGGAGTTTGAGTCACTACTAAGAATATTCAGTCTTAAGGTTGATATAACTACTAGTGAATGGATGACCAAAGTAGTCCTTCAACGAAAATTGTCCAGCGATATACTAGATGAATTATATGCACATCAACATAACACCATCCTGACAGTACAGGACATCACTGAAGGTTTACATTCCATCATAAACAAACGACGAGCAAATGAGGAAGTTAAAGCCTCTTGCAAGCCTTCAGAAATAGAAAATAATAGTCAATTAAAGGGTAAAACAACTACCCCAAATAAACATCAACCAATTACTCAAACATCAAGTTGCAGAAAATCTGACAATGCAGCAGAATCCTCCAAGCCTACTGTTACTAGTTCACCCAAACCGGTAACTTCCAAACGTGCAGTAGGCTGGGGGACATGTATGTTCTGCAAAAAGAAACATTCAACATACCGTTGTGCTAATTATCCAACCAGAGACACTCGTATTGAGCGACTCCAGGAATTAGGGAGATGTTCGAGGTGTCTCAAGTCACACAACATAGACTATTGTGATACCCAATTCAACACCTGCAACAGGTGTAGAAGAGGTAGACACCATGCAGCACTGTGCAAATATACGAAATTAACGTATTCAAGACCCAAGGTGGAAGATAGCATTCCCACCACAGTACAGTACTGCAAGGTGCAACCAACAAAGAGTGTCCAATCGGCAAAGTCTAAAGGTAATACGACTTTGCCTACTGCCCAAATTACCATCCTGAATAAGAGGGCCAAGGTCCATACCCGTGGGTTGTTTGACCAAGGATCCCAGAGAACATATATCACCAAAAAGTTGGCAGAAGAACTACAATTAAGGCCTGTAGCCCAGATGTCATTCAACATCTCAGGGTTTGTAACAGATGCAGGACCTCAAGTCTACCAGGTGGTACAACCATCAGTACGCTTAGGCAGGTACGTCTGTCGAGTACAAGCCATTGTGGTGGACAAAATACCAGTAGACCTACAAGTTCAAGGTCTGAGTGCAACAGCCAAATTCCTGAGAAATAGAGGAATAAAATTGGCAGATAATATTAAGTCTGATCACCTCACCGACTTCGGTCTCCTTGTAGGGACAGACTATTGTCATCGATTCATCGGTAGCCCTACTAAATATCAGGGTATAACCATGTTAAACTCTGCAGGAGGTAAATTACTCTCAGGCCCAGTATCAAGCCTGAGGAGACCTATGCCTGCAGATAAACAATACCAGTAGAAATCTAAATTTGTCAGCTGATTATATTTCTCCAGTAGCATTATACTAAGGAGATTACAGCTGACTATAGTAACAGAGGTTGATGTTAGTATCATCATTTAAAGCTGAAGATGAGTTCATGAGGCCTCAGTGGCAAATCAGTGAACAGTAGCCTAAAACAGCTACAAGTCACTGCGACCAATGTCACTGAACCCACTGCAGTCTCAGAACCATACTTTACTTTAATGATGAGCTATTCAATCTTCTGAATCAATTAACTAAATTAAACCCCAATAAATCTGATGACTGATTTGATACATTTATTATTTAATCAAGATGTATTCCATGGGCCTCAGTGTTTATATATCAGTGACCAGTTACCTGAAGAAACTTCAAGTTATATCTAATGTCACTGATCTCACTGCAGTCCCTGAATCATACTTGACTGTAGTACTTGATCACATCCAGTCTTCTGGGTTAAATAATATGTAATAAGGCTTGAATATTAGCCTTTCAAGAGTTGACAGGGAAATGAAATCGCATTAGACTTCTAACCCTTGCAACTCTAGTACGGGACATCCGTCCTGTACGAACAGACGCACAAATGTGTGCTTACTAACTACTAACATCAAATTAATCTAATAATTCGAAGGAGGAGTATCGGTGTTCGTCTGTTCTAAATAGGACTTCGACCCGTGAGCAGCCCCCTGGGGAATTATGTCGGAAAATCCGACACCATTTAATAATCATACAGATAATAGCTGTATTGTATAAACAAGTTACCCATAGAAAACGTAACTTGTAGTGGAATTACCGTCTAAAGAAAACGGGATATCATCACCACATACTATTATAATTCACCAGCTATTCTGCTGGGAATTATTCTTAAATACATTAGTCTTTGGACTTTACCATCATAAAAACATCTTATATAAATTAACTTAATTATCAATATTAAAGTAGAGTAAATGTGACCCTTCTATCACTTTCTGAAATCTGGACAAAGTAGGCCAGGCGTCAGGGAGGAAGGAGGGAGGCATTGTTGTGTCACCTCCGAGACGTGTGGAGCAAATTCGGCTCCTATCATTCTGGACAATGTCGGCCAGTAACGTCAATAGTATGGAGTGTTAAACAGCCATTGTGTATACGAGACCAGAGGCACACGGGAGCAAATACGGCTCCTGTTAATTTTACTTGGACGTAGTGTTATGGAAACCAAAGGTACCATCTCCAACACGATGTCTACAATTCAAGTTAAGTGTCTATCCGAAACCCGTTTATCATTCATTTATGGCCATTAATGTCAGGATATAGGGTGACCCGGTTAGATCGCGAAATCGCCTCAAACTAAAGGTAATTAAGCCAGGTCTTCATGTTCCATGTACTGTATAGTGTTTTCTCTGATATACTTGTCATATATAGGATTCTGGCTTCACAGCTAGCGCACTTTTGACAGGTCAAGACGAGGATGCAAGATTTGTGCACCAGTTACTGGGTGATAGAAGCTACCTCAAAGAGGATAATTTGGTGTCTACACCCTAGTTATACCTGGTGGACTAACCTGCTGTACTATAAGATAAGGAACCTCATCAATGTATGTAGCTATTACTGTAGTTTGATTGGCTGCATATTTATTAATTTAATAACCCCCCCTAATGTGTAGAGGATCGATTTGTGAGATTGAGATTATTGCAGAAATACAGTCCACTTAACATTATACAAATTGCTATCGAAGTATATAAATTAACGTAAATATAAATTCATATAAATTAAATAAATATAAAACTCACAGGTCGGTTCCCACATGCGCCTCTGCATCACTCTCTTAAGCCTTTGCATCACTCTCATAAGCCTCTGAATCACTCTCTTGAACCTCTGCATCCCTCTCTTGAGCCTCTGTATTACTCCCAAGAGCATTTGCATCCCTCTCTTTTGCCTTTTCATCCCTCACTTGAGCCTCTGCATCCCTCTCTTGAGCCTCTGCATCACTCTCTTTAACTCCTGCATCCCTCTCATGAGCGTCTGCATCTCTCACTTCAGCCTTTGCATCATTCTTTTAAGCCTCTACATCCCACTCTTAAGCCTCTGCATTACTCCCAAGAGCATTTGCATCCCTCTCTTGTGCCTTTTCATCCCTCACTTGAGCCTCTGCATCCCTCTCTTGAGCATCCCTCTGCATCCCTCTCTTGAGCCTCTGCAACACTCTCTTCAGCCTCTGCTTACCTCTCTTGATCCTCTGCATCACTCTCTTGAGCCATTGCATAACTCTCTTGAGTCTCTGTATCACTCTCTTGAGCCTCTGTATCCCTCTCTTGAGCCTCTGCAACACTCTCTTCAGCCTCTGCATCACTCTCGTAAACCTCTGAATCACTCTTTTGAGCCACTCCATCAATCTCTTTACCCCTGCATCCCTCTATTGAGCCTCTGCATCCCTTTCTTGATCCCCTGCATCCCTCTCTTCAGCCTCTGCATCACTCTCTTAAGCCTCTGCATCCATCTCTTGATCCTCTGAATCCCTCTCTTGAGCCTCTGCATCACTCTCTCGAGCCTCTGCATCACTCTCTTCATCCTCTGCATCCTTCTCTTGAGCATCTGCATCACTCACTTGGCCCCCTGCATCCCTCTCTTGAGCCTCTCCATCACTCTCTTGAGCCTCTGCATGACCCTCTTAAGCCTCTGTATCCCTATTTTGAGCCTCTGCATCACTTTCTTAAGCCTCTACATCACTTTCTTGAGCCTCTGCATCACTCTCGTGAACTCCTGCATCCCTCTCATGAGCCTCTGCATCCCTCTCCTGAGCCTTTGCATCACTCTCTTAAGCCTCTGCATCCCTCTCTTGAGCCTCTGCATCACTCTCGTAAGCCTCTGCATCACTCTACTGAGCCTCTGCATAACTCTCTTTAGTCTCTGCATCACTCTCTTGAGCCTCTGCATTCCTCTCTTCAGCCTCCGCAACACTCTCTTCAGCCTCTGCATCACTCTCTTAAGCCTCTGCATCCCTCTCTTGAACCCCTGCATCCCTCTCATGAGCCTCTGCATCCCTCTCCTGAGCTTTTGCATCACTCTCTTAAGCCTCTGCATCCCTCTCTTGAGCCTCTGCATCACTCTCGAAAGCCTCTGCATCACTCTAATGAGCCTCTGCATAACTCTCTTGAGTCTCTGCATCACTCTCTTGAGCCTCTGTATCCATCTCTTGATCGTCTGGAACACTCTCTTCAGCCTCTGCATCTCTCTCGTAAGCCTCTGCATCAGTCTCTTGTGCCTCTGCAACACTCTCTTCAGCCTCTGCATCACTCTCTTAAGCCTCTGCATCACTCTCTTCGGCCTCTGCATCACTCTCTTAAGCCTCTGCTTACCCCTCTTGATCCTCTGCATCACTCTCTTGAGCCTCTGCATCACTCTCTTGAGCCTCTGTATCACTCTCATGATATTCTGCATCACTCTCTTGAGCCTCTGCATCACTCTCTTGAGCCTCTACATCACACTCTTGAGCCTCTGCCTCACTCTCTTGAGCCTCTGCATCACTCTCTTAAGCCTCTGCATCCCTCCCTTGGTCCTCTGCATCCCTCTCTTGAGCCTTTGCATCCCTTCTCTTGAGCCTCTGCATCCTTCTCATAAGCCTCTGCATCACTCTCTTAAGCCTCTACATCACTCTCGTAAGCATCTGAATCACTCTGTTGAGCCTCTGCATCACTCTCTTGAGCCTCTGCATCACTCTCTTGATCCTCTGCATCCCTCTCTTAAGCCTCTGCATCACTCACTTGAGCCCCTGCATCATTCTCTTGAGCCTCTGAATCCCTCTCTTAAGCCTCTACATCATTCTCTTGTGCCTCAGCATCACTCTCATGAACTTGAGTGATGGCTCAAGCGTTGAATTTGGGATGTTTGGGATATTTTGGAAACTGCAGGGAGGGTTTGGGCAAAATGTGATCCATCGCCGCTTTCAGTAATTGGCATATTTTCGGTATAAAAAGTCGTAATTTCAAACAGTGAATACGTGCAGAGAGCCCGTATTTGGCTCGAAAATATGGCTCAAGCGTCGAATTTGGGATGTTTGGGATATTTTGAAAACTGCAGGGAGGGTTTGGGGAAAATGTTATCAATCGCCGCTTTCAGTAATTGTCATGTTTTCGGTATAAAAAGTCGTAATTTCAAACAGCGAATAAGCGCAGAAAGCCAGAATTTGGCTCCAAAATATGGCTCAAAGGTCGAATTTGGCATGTTTGGAATATATTGCAAACTGCTGGGGGGTTTGGGCAAAATGAGAAACATCGCTTCTTTCAGTACTTGACATATTTTCGGTATAAAATGTCGTAATTTCAACCTGCAAATATGTGCAGAGAGCCAGAATTTGACTCCAAAATAAAGCTCCAGGGTCGAATTTGGGATGTTTGGGATATTTTGAAACGTGCAGGGGGGGGGGGGAGTTTTGGCAAAATGTGACCCAATCGCTGCTCTCAGTTATTAACATATTTTCGGTATAAAATGTCGTAATTTCAACCTGCCAATATGTAAAGAGAGCCAGAATTTGGCTCAAAAATATGGCTCAAGGGTCGAATTAGGGATGCTTTCGGATATTTTGAAAACTGCAGGAAGGGTTTGGGACAATATGTGACCCATTGCCGCTCTCAGTAATTGGCATTTTTTCAGTATAAAAAGATGTAATTTCAGACTGCGAATACGTGCAGAGAGCCCGAATTTGGCTCGAAAATATGGCTCAAGCGTTGAATTTAGGATGTTTGGGATATTTTGAAAACTGCAGGGGGAGGGGGGGTTTGGGCAAAATGTGACCTATCGTAGCTCTCAGTAATTGCCATATTTTCGGTACAAAAAGTCGTAGTTTCAAACTGCGAATACGTGCAGAGAGCTAGAATTTGGCTCCAAATTATGGCTGAAGCGTTGAATTTGGGATGTTTGGGATATTTTGGAAACTGCAAGGAGGGTTTGGGCAAAATGTGATCCATCGCTGCTTTCAGTAATTGGCATATTTTCCGTGTGAAAAGTTGTATTTTCAAACTGCGAATACATGCAGAAAGCCAAAATTTGTCTCCAAAATATAGCTCAAGGGTCGAATTGGGGATGTTTGGGATATTTTGAAAACTGCAGGGAGGGCCTGGGCAAAATGTGGTCCATCGCCGCACTCAGTAATTGGCATATTCTCGGTATAATATGACGTAATTTCAAACTGCGAATACCTGCAGAGAGCTCGAATGTGGCTCCAAAATATGGCTCAAGCGTCGAATTTGGGATGTTTGGGATATTTTGAAAACTGCAGGGGGGGGGGGGGGTTTGGCGAAATGTGACCCATCGCTGCTTTCAGTAATTGACATATTTTCTTTATAAAATGTCGTAATTTCAACCTGCAAATATTTGCAGAGAGCCAGAATTTGGCTCCAAAATATGGCTCAAGGGTCGAATTTGGGATGCTTGGGATTTTTTGAAAACTGCAGGGAGGGTTTGGCCAAAATGTTATCCATCGAACCTTTCAGTAATTGGAATATTTTCGGTATGAAAAGTCGTAATTTCAAACTGTGAATACATGGAGAAAGCCAAACGTTGGCTCCAAAATATGGCTCAAGGTTCGAATTGGGGATGTTTGGGATATTTTGAAAACTGCAGGGATGGCCTTTGCAAAATGTGATCCAACGCCGCACTCAGTAATTGGCATATTTTCGGTATAAAATGAAATAGTTTCAAACTGCGAACACGTGCAGAGACCCCGAATTTGGCTCCAAAACATGGCTCAAGCGTCGAATTTGGGATGTTTGGGATATTTTGAAAACTGCAGGGGGGGGAGGGGGCAAAATGTGACCTATCGCCGCTCTCAGTAATTGACATATCTTCGTTGAATAAATTCGTAATTTCAAACTGCGAATATGTGCAGAGAGCCAGAATTTGGCTCCAAAATATGGCTCAAGCGTCGAATTTGGGATGTTTGGGATATTTTGAAAACTTCAGGGACGGATTTGTGCAAAATGTGATCCATCGCCGCACTCCGTAATTGGCATATTTTCGGTAAAAAGTGAAATAATTTCAAACTGCAAATACGTGCCGAGAGCCCGAATTTGGCTCCAAAATATGGCTCAAGCGTCGAATTTGGGATGTTTGGGATATATTGAAAACTGCAGGGGGGTTTGGGCAAAATGTGACCCATCGTCGCATCAGTAATTGGCATATTTTCGGTAGAAAATGAAATAATTTCAAACTGCTAATAATTGCAGAGAGCCAGAATTTGGCTCCAAAAAATAAGTCATGGGTCGAACTTGGGATGTTTGGGATATTTTGAAAACTGCAGGGGGGTTTGGGCAAAATGTAACCCATCGTCGCAATCAGTAATTGGCATATTTTCGGTAGAAAATGAAATAATTTCAAACTGCTAATACGTGCAGAGAGCCCGAATTTGGCTCGAAAATATGGCTCAAGCGTCGAATTTGGGATATTTGGGATATATTGAAAACTGCAGGGAGGGTTTGGGCAAAATGTGATCCATTGCCGCTTTCAGTAATTGTTATGTTTTCATTATAAAATGTCGAAATTTCAAACAGCGAATACGTGCAGAGCTAGAATTTGACTCCAAAATATAGCTCATGGGTCGAATTTGGGTTGTTTGAGATATTTTGCAAACAGCCGGACATTACCTAAATATGTTAAAAATTAACATATTTAGGTAATATCAAACTACATGAAAAACGTGAAAAAAGTCACTATTATGCCAAATTTGTGGATTTTAACTACGAGTCATAAAGCGAGGTTTGGAATTTTTAGATCCAAGAAAAGACATATGACAATATTGTTTCCAATACAAATGATAAAAATCAATGTGTTTTCATTAGAATTGACTAAAATGTTCCTGATTTTCCGTTTATATTACCGATGGAAGATGTACACGTAAAACCGCTCTATTCCGGCTGAAACGTCGATATATGCAATAAAAACCGAACTTCTCCCCTTTTCAATATCTTACTCAGTATTTCAACGAGTAACAAATAGATGATTGAAAATGAAGTATTTAAGGTTATTATCTAATCAATTATGTGTTTGTCTCATTTTTCCCGTATATTCAATGAATTAATAACAATAAACTGTAAATTCACAAAAACATTGAAAAACAGCAAAATATTGCCTAATTCGATGATATTTTGTTTATATCACATATAGTAAAAAGGGGCTGATAAACGTCAAAATGTTAATAAATTCGATGATTTTTAGTACGAAACAAAATGCAAGAAAACTTGCTTAAAATGCAATATTATGCGAAATTCTGAGATTTGAAGGCCAAATCACATATCGTGATACTACATGAAATAGTATCGAAATATTGGTAAAAATGAATATATTTATGTAATATCAAACTACATTAAAAACGTGAAAAAAAAACTAAAATGTTCCTGATTTTCCGTTTATATTACCGATGGAAGATGTACACGTAAAACCGCACAATTCCTGCTGAAACGTCGATATATGCAATAAAAACCGAACTTCTCCCCTTTTCCATATCTTACTCAGTATTTCAACGAGAAACAAATAGATGATTGAAAATGAAGTATTTAAGGTTATTATCTAATCAATTATGTGTTTGTCTCATTTTTATCGTATATATAATGAATTAGTAACAATAAACTGGAAATTCACAAAAAACGTTGAAAAACAAAAAAATATTGCCTAATTCGATGATATTTTGTTTATATCACATAAAGGAAAAGGGGGATGATAAACCTCAAAATATTGCTAAATTCGATGATTTTTAGTATCGAAACAAAATGCAAGAAAACTTGCTTAAAATGCAATATTATGCGAAATTCTGAGATTTAAAGGCCAAATCAAATATCGTGATACTACATGAAATAGTATCAAAATATTGGTAAAAATGAATATACTTACGTAATATCAAACTACATAAAAAACGTGAAAAAAGTCACTATTACGCCAAATTTGTGGATTTTAACTTCGAATCATAAAGCGAGGTTTCGTATTATTTAGATCCAAGAAAAGACATATGACAATGTTGTTTCCAATACAAATGATAAAAATCAATGTGTTTTCATTAGAATTGACTAAAATGTTCCTGATTTTCCGTTTATATTACCGGTGGAAGATGTACACGTAAAACCGCTCTATTCCGGCGGAAACGTCGATATATGCAATAAAAACCGAACTTCTCCCCTTTTCAATATCTTACTCAGTATTTCAACGAGTAACAAATAGATGATTGAAAATGAAGTATTTAAGGTTATTATCTAATCAATTATGTGTTTGTCTCATTTTTCCCGTATATTCAATGAATTAATAACAATAAACTGGAAATTCACAAAAACATTGAAAAACAGCAAAATATTGCCTAATTCGATGATATTTTGTTTATATCACATAAACTAAAAAGGGGATGATAAACGTCAAAATATTAATAAATTCTATGATTTTTAGTACGAAACAAAATGCAAGAAAACTTGCTTAAAATGCAATATTAGGCGAAATTCTGAGATTTGAAAGCCAAGTCACATATCGTGATACTACATGAAATAGTATCGAAATAATGGTAAAAATGAATATATTTATGTAATATCAAACTACATTAAAAACGTGAAAAAAGACACTATTATACCATATTTGAGGAATTTATCTTCGTATCATAAAGCAAGGTTTCATATTATTTAGATCCAAGAAAAGACATGACAATGTTGTTTCCAATACAAATGATAAAAATCAAAGTGTTTTCATTAGAATTAACTAAAATGTTCCTGATTTTCCGTTTATATTACCGATGGAAGATGTACACGTAAAACCGCTCTATTCCGGCTGAAACGTCGATATATGCAATAAAAACCGAACTTCTCCCCTTTTTAATATCTTACTCAGTATTTCAACGAGTAACAAATAGATGATTGAAAATGAAGTATTTAAGGTTATTATCTAATCAATTATGTGTTTGTCTCATTTTTCCCGTATATTCAATGAATTAATAACAATAAACTGGAAATTCACAAAAACATTGAAAAACAGCAAAATATTGCCTAATTCGATGATATTTTGTTTATATCACATAAAGTAAAAAGGGGATGATAAACGTCAAAATATTAATAAATTCGATGATTTTTAGTACGAAACTAAATGCAAGAAAACTTGCTTAAAATGCAATATTATGCGAAATTCTGAGAATTGAAGGCCAAATCACATATCGTGATACTACATGAAATAGTATCGAAATATTGGTAAAAATGAATATATTTATGTAATATCAAACTACATTAAAAACGTGAAAAAAACTAAAATGTTCCTGATTTTCCGTTTATATTACCGATGGAAGATGTACACGTAAAACCGCACAATTCTGGCTGAAACGTCGATATACGCAATAAAAACCGAACTTCTCCCCTTTTCCATATCTTACTCAGTATTTCAACGAGAAACAAATAGATGATTGAAAATGAAGTATTTAAGGTTATTATCTAATCAATTATGTGTTTGTCTCATTTTTCCCGTATATTCAATGAATTAATAACAATAAACTGGAAATTCACAAAAAACGTTGAAAAACAGCAAAATATTGCCTAATTCGATGATATTTTGTTTATATCACATAAAGGAAAAGGGGGATGATAAACGTGAAAATATTGCTAAATTCGATGATTTTTAGTACGAAACAAAATGCAAGAAAACTTGCTTAAAATGCAATATTATGCGAAATTCTGAGATTTAAAGGCCAAATCAAATATCGTGATACTACATGAAATAGTATCAAAATATTGGTAAAAATGAATATATTTATGTAATATCAAACTACATCAAAAACGTGAAAAAAGACACTATTATACCATATTTGAGGAAATTAACTTCGAATCAAAAAGCGAGGTTTCGTATTATTTAGATCCAAGAATAGACATATGACAATGTTGTTTCCAATACAAATGATAAAAATCAATGTGTTTTCATTAAAATTAACTAAAATGTTCCTGATTTTCCGTTTATATTACCGATGGAAGATATTCACGTAAAACCGCTCAATTCCGGCTGAAACGTCGATATATGCAATAAAAACCGAACTTCTCCCATTTTCCATATCCTACTCAGTATTTCAACGAGAAACATACAGATGATGAAAAAGAAGTATTTAAGGTTATTATCTAATCAATTATGTTTTTGTCTCATTTTTATCGTATATATCATGAATTAATAGCAATAAACTGGAAATTCACAAAAACGTTGAAAAACAGCAAAATATTGCCTAATTCGATGATATTTTGTTTATATCACATATAGTAAAAAGGGGCTGATAAACGTCAAAATATTAATAAATTCGATGATTTTTAGTACGAAACAAAATGCAAGAAAACTTGCTTAAAATGCAATATTATGCGAAATTCTGAGATTTGAAGGCCAAATCACATATCGTGATACTACATGAAATAGTATCGAAATATTGGTAAAAATGAATATATTTATGTAATATCAAACTACATTAAAAACGTGAAAAAAAAACTAAAATGTTCCTGATTTTCCGTTTATATTACCGATGGAAGATGTACACGTAAAACCGCACAATTCATGCTGAAACGTCGATATATGCAATAAAAACCGAACTTCTCCCCTTTTCCATATCTTACTCAGTATTTCAACGAGAAACAAATAGATGATTGAAAATGAAGTATTTAAGGTTATTATCTAATCAATTATGTGTTTGTCTCATTTTTATCGTATATATAATGAATTAGTAACAATAAACTGGAAATTCACAAAAAACGTTGAAAAACAGAAAAATATTGCCTAATTCGATGATATTTTGTTTATATCACATAAAGGAAAAGGGGGATGATAAACGTCAAAATATTGCTAAATTCGATGATTTTTAGTATCGAAACAAAATGCAAGAAAACTTGCTTAAAATGCAATATTATGCGAAATTCTGAGATTTAAAGGCCAAATCAAATATCGTGATACTACATGAAATAGTATCAAAATATTGGTAAAAATGAATATACTTACGTAATATCAAACTACATAAAAAACGTGAAAAAAGTCACTATTACGCCAAATTTGTGGATTTTAACTTCGAATCATAAAGCGAGGTTTCGTATTATTTAGATCCAAGAAAAGACATATGACAATGTTGTTTCCAATACAAATGATAAAAATCAATGTGTTTCCATTAGAATTGACTAAAATGTTCCTGATTTTCCGTTTATATTACCGGTGGAAGATGAACACGTAAAACCGCTCTATTCCGGCTGAAACGTCGATATATGCAATAAAAACCGAACTTCTCCCCTTTTCCATATCTTACTCAGTATTTCAACGAGAAACAAATAGATGATTGAAAATGAAGTACTTATGGTTATTATCTAATCAATTATGTGTTTGTCTCATTTTTATCGTATAGTTCATGAATAATAACAATAAACTAGAAATTCACAAAAACGTTGAAAAAACGCAAAATATTGCCTAATTCGATGATATTTTGTTTATATCATATTAAAGAAAAGGGGGATGATAAACGTCAAAATATTACTAAATTCGATGATTTTTAGTACGAAACAAAATGCAAGAAAACTTGCTTAAAATGCAATATTATGCGAAATTCTGAGATTTGAAGGCCAAATCACATATCGTGATACTACATAAAATAGTATGGAAATATTGTTAAAAATTAACATATTTAGGTAATATCAAACTACATGAAAAACGTGAAAAAAGTCACTATTATGCCAAATTTGTGGATTTTAACTACGAGTCATAAAGCGAGGTTTGGAATTTTTAGATCCAAGAAAAGACATATGACAATGTTGTTTCCAATACAAATGATAAAAATCAATGTGTTTTCATTAAAATTAACTAAAATGTTCCTGAATTTCCGTTTATATTACAGATGGAAGATGTACACGTAAAACCGCTCTATTCCGGCTGAAACGTCGATATATGCAATAAAAACCGAACTTCTCCCCTTTTTAATATCTTACTCAGTATTTCAACGAGAAACCAATAGATGATTGAAAATGAAGTATTTAAGGTTATTATCTAATCAATTATGTGTTTGTTTCATTTTTATCGTATATTCAATGAATTAATAACAATAAACTGTAAATTCACAAAAACATTGAAAAACAGCAAAATATTGCCTAATTCGATGATATTTTGTTTATATCACATATAGTAAAAAGGGGCTGATAAACGTCAAAATATTAATAAATTCGATGATTTTTAGTACGAAACAAAATGCAAGAAAACTTGCTTAAAATGCAATATTATGCGAAATTCTGAGATTTGAAGGCCAAATCACATATCGTGATACTACATGAAATAGTATCGAAATATTGGTAAAAATGAATATATTTATGTAATATCAAACTACATTAAAAACGTGAAAAAAAAACTAAAATGTTCCTGATTTTCCGTTTATATTACCGATGGAAGATGTACACGTAAAACCGCACAATTCATGCTGAAACGTCGATATATGCAATAAAAACCGAACTTCTCCCCTTTTCCATATCTTACTCAGTATTTCAACGAGAAACAAATAGATGATTGAAAATGAAGTATTTAAGGTTATTATCTAATCAATTATGTGTTTGTCTCATTTTTATCGTATATATAATGAATTAGTAACAATAAACTGGAAATTCACAAAAAACGTTGAAAAACAGAAAAATATTGCCTAATTCGATGATATTTTGTTTATATCACATAAAGGAAAAGGGGGATGATAAACGTCAAAATATTGCTAAATTCGATGATTTTTAGTATCGAAACAAAATGCAAGAAAACTTGCTTAAAATGCAATATTATGCGAAATTCTGAGATTTAAAGGCCAAATCAAATATCGTGATACTACATGAAATAGTATCAAAATATTGGTAAAAATGAATATACTTACGTAATATCAAACTACATAAAAAACGTGAAAAAAGTCACTATTACGCCAAATTTGTGGATTTTAACTTCGAATCATAAAGCGAGGTTTCGTATTATTTAGATCCAAGAAAAGACATATGACAATGTTGTTTCCAATACAAATGATAAAAATCAATGTGTTTCCATTAGAATTGACTAAAATGTTCCTGATTTTCCGTTTATATTACCGGTGGAAGATGTACACGTAAAACCGCTCTATTCCGGCGGAAACGTCGATATATGCAATAAAAACCGAACTTCTCCCCTTTTCAATATCTTACTCAGTATTTCAACGAGTAACAAATAGATGATTGAAAATGAAGTATTTAAGGTTATTATCTAATCAATTATGTGTTTGTCTCATTTTTCCCGTATATTCAATGAATTAATAACAATAAACTGGAAATTCACAAAAACATTGAAAAACAGCAAAATATTGCCTAATTCGATGATATTTTGTTTATATCACATAAACTAAAAAGGGGATGATAAACGTCAAAATATTAATAAATTCTATGATTTTTAGTACGAAACAAAATGCAAGAAAACTTGCTTAAAATGCAATATTAGGCGAAATTCTGAGATTTGAAAGCCAAGTCACATATCGTGATACTACATGAAATAGTATCGAAATAATGGTAAAAATGAATATATTTATGTAATATCAAACTACATTAAAAACGTGAAAAAAGACACTATTATACCATATTTGAGGAATTTATCTTCGTATCATAAAGCAAGGTTTCATATTATTTAGATCCAAGAAAAGACATGACAATGTTGTTTCCAATACAAATGATAAAAATCAATGTGTTTTCATTAGAATTAACTAAAATGTTCCTGATTTTCCGTTTATATTACCGATGGAAGATGTACACGTAAAACCGCTCTATTCCGGCTGAAACGTCGATATATGCAATAAAAACCGAACTTCTCCCCTTTTTAATATCTTACTCAGTATTTCAACGAGTAACAAATAGATGATTGAAAATGAAGTATTTAAGGTTATTATCTAATCAATTATGTGTTTGTCTCATTTTTCCCGTATATTCAATGAATTAATAACAATAAACTGGAAATTCACAAAAACATTGAAAAACAGCAAAATATTGCCTAATTCGATGATATTTTGTTTATATCACATAAAGTAAAAAGGGGATGATAAACGTCAAAATATTAATAAATTCGATGATTTTTAGTACGAAACAAAATGCAAGAAAACTTGCTTAAAATGCAAGATTATGCGAAATTCTGAGAATTGAAGGCCAAATCACATATCGTGATACTACATGAAATAGTATCGAAATATTGGTAAAAATGAATATATTTATGTAATATCAAACTACATTAAAAACGTGAAAAAAGACTATTATTCCAAATTTGAGGATTTTAACTTCGAATCATAGAGCGAGCTTTTGTATTATTTAGATCCAAGAAAAGACATATGACAATGTTGTTTCCAATACAAATGATAAAAATCAATGTGTTTTCATTAGAATTAACTAAAATGTTCCTGATTTTCCGTTTATATTACCGATGGAAGATGTACACGTAAAACCGCTCTATTCCGGCTGAAACGTCGATATATGCAATAAAAACCGAACTTCTCCCCTTTTCAATATCTTACTCAGTATTTCAACGAGAAACAAATAGATGATTGAAAATGAAGTACTTAAGGTTATTCTCTAATCAATTATGTGTTTGTCTCATTTTTATCGTATATTTCATGAATAATAACAATAAACTAGAAATTCACAAAAACGTTGAAAAAACGCAAAATATTGCTTAATTCGATGATATTTTGTTTATATCACATTAAAGAAAAGGGGGATGATAAACGTCAAAATATTACTAAATTCGAGGATTTTTAGTACGAAACAAAATGCAAGAAAACTTGCTTAAAATGCAATATTATGCGAAATTCTGAGATTTGAAGGCCAAATCACATATCGTGATACTACATGAAATAGTATCGAAATATTGGTAAAAATGAATTTATTTATGTAATATCAAACTACATTAAAAACGTGAAAAAAACTAAAATGTTCCTGATTTTCCGTTTATATTACCGATGGAAGATGTACACGTAAAACCGCACAATTACAGCTGAAACGTCGATATATGCAATAAAAACCGAACTTCTCCCCTTTTCCATATCTTACTCAGTATTTCAACGAGAAACAAATAGATGATTGAAAATGAAGTATTTAAGGTTATTATCTAATCAATTATGTGTTTGTCTCATTTTTATCGTTTATATAATGAATTAGTAACAATAAACTGGAAATTCACAAAAAACGTTGAAAAACAGCAAAATATTGCCTAATTCGATGATATTTTGTTTATATCACATAAAGGAAAAGGGGGATGATAAACGTGAAAATATTACTAAATTCGATGATTTTTAGTACGAAACAAAATGCAAGAAAACTTGCTTAAAATGCAATATTATGCGAAATTCTGAGATTTAAAGGCCAAATCAAATATCGTGATACTACATGAAATAGTATCAAAATATTGGTAAAAATGAATATATTTATGTAATATCAAACTACATCAAAAACGTGAAAAAAGACACTATTATACCATATTTGAGGAAATTAACTTCGAATCAAAAAGCGAGGTTTCGTATTATTTAGATCCAAGAAT
The DNA here is from genome assembly GCF_040958095.1 of Procambarus clarkii. Taxonomy (NCBI): domain Eukaryota; kingdom Metazoa; phylum Arthropoda; class Malacostraca; order Decapoda; family Cambaridae; genus Procambarus; species Procambarus clarkii. Next base: position 3,812,859 of record NW_027189138.1, on the reverse strand, counting down.
AGACATATGACAATGTTGTTTCCAATACAAATGATAAAAATCAATGTGTTTTCATTAGAATTAACTAAAATGTTCCTGATTTTCCGTTTATATTACCGATGGAAGATATTCACGTAAAACCGCTCAATTCCGGCTGAAACGTCGATATATGCAATAAAAACCGAACTTCTCCCATTTTCCATATCCTACTCAGTATTTCAACGAGAAACATACAGATGATGAAAAAGAAGTATTTAAGGTTATTATCTAATCAATTATGTTTTTGTCTCATTTTTATCGTATATATCATGAATTAATAGCAATAAACTGGAAATTCACAAAAACGTTGAAAAACAGCAAAATATTGCCTAATTCGATGATATTTTGTTTATATCACATTAAGGAAAAGGGGGATGATAAACGTCAAAATATTACTAAATTCGATGATTTTTAGTACGAAACAAAATGCAAGAAAACTTGCTTAAAATGCAATATTAGGCGAGAATCAGAGATATGAAGGCCAAATCACATATCGTGATACTACATTAAATAGTATCGAAATATTGGTAAAAATGAATATACTTACGTAATATCAAACTACATAAAAAACGTGAAAAAAGTCACTATTACGTCAAATTTGTGGATTTTAACTTCGAATCATAAAGCGAGGTTTCGTATTATTTAGATCCAAGAAAAGACATATGACAATATTGTTTCCAATACAAATGATAAAAATCAATGTGTTTTCATTAGAATTGACTAAAATGTTCCTGATTTTCCGTTTATATTACCGATGGAAGATGAACACGTAAAACCGCTCTATTCCGGCTGAAACGTCGATATATGCAATAAAAACCGAACTTCTCCCCTTTTCCATATCTTACTCAGTATTTCAACGAGAAACAAATAGATGATTGAAAATGAAGTACTTATGGTTATTATCTAATCAATTATGTGTTTGTCTCATTTTTATCGTATAGTTCATGAATAATAACAATAAACTAGAAATTCACAAAAACGTTGAAAAAACGCAAAATATTGCCTAATTCGATGATATTTTGTTTATATCATATTAAAGAAAAGGGGGATGATAAACGTCAAAATATTACTAAATTCGATGATTTTTAGTACGAAACAAAATGCAAGAAAACTTGCTTAAAATGCAATATTATGCGAAATTCTGAGATTTGAAGGCCAAATCACATATCGTGATACTACATAAAATAGTATGGAAATATTGTTAAAAATTAACATATTTAGGTAATATCAAACTACATGAAAAACGTGAAAAAAGTCACTATTATGCCAAATTTGTGGATTTTAACTACGAGTCATAAAGCGAGGTTTGGAATTTTTAGATCCAAGAAAAGACATATGACAATGTTGTTTCCAATACAAATGATAAAAATCAATGTGTTTTCATTAAAATTAACTAAAATGTTCCTGAATTTCCGTTTATATTACAGATGGAAGATGTACACGTAAAACCGCTCTATTCCGGCTGAAACGTCGATATATGCAATAAAAACCGAACTTCTCCCCTTTTTAATATCTTACTCAGTATTTCAACGAGAAACCAATAGATGATTGAAAATGAAGTATTTAAGGTTATTATCTAATCAATTATGTGTTTGTTTCATTTTTATCGTATATATAATGAATTAATAACAATAAACTGGAAATTCACAAAAACATTGAAAAACAGCAAAATATTGCCTAATTCGATGATATTTTGTTTATATCACATAAAGTAAAAAGGGGATGATAAACGTCAAAATATTAATAAATTCGATGATTTTTAGTACGAAACAAAATGCAAGAAAACTTGCTTAAAATGCAATATTATGCGAAATTCTGAGATTTGAAGGCCAAATCACATATCGTGATACTACATGAAATAGTATCGAAATATTGGTAAAAATGAATATTATTATGTAATATCAAACTACATTAAAAACGTGAAAAAAGACTATTATTCCAAATTTGAGGATTTTAACTTCGAATCATAGAGCGAGCTTTTGTATTATTTAGATCCAAGAAAAGACATATGACAATGTTGTTTCCAATACAAATGATAAAAATCAATGTGTTTTCATTAGAATTAACTAAAATGTTCCTGATTTTCCGTTTATATTACCGATGGAAGATGTACACGTAAAACCGCTCTATTCCGGCTGAAACGTCGATATATGCAATAAAAACCGAACTTCTCCCCTTTTCAATATCTTACTCAGTATTTCAACGAGAAACAAATAGATGATTGAAAATGAAGTACTTAAGGTTATTCTCTAATCAATTATGTGTTTGTCTCATTTTTATCGTATATTTCATGAATAATAACAATAAACTAGAAATTCACAAAAACGTTGAAAAAACGCAAAATATTGCTTAATTCGATGATATTTTGTTTATATCACATTAAAGAAAAGGGGGATGATAAACGTCAAAATATTACTAAATTCGAGGATTTTTAGTACGAAACAAAATGCAAGAAAACTTGCTTAAAATGCAATATTATTTATTGTTATTCAATAATTAAGTTTATTGTTATTCAATAATTATTTATTGTTAGTTATTTATTGTTAGTTATTTATAGTTATTTACGTTGAAATTCTGAGATTTGAAGGCCAAATCACATATCGTGATACTACATGAAATAGTATCGAAATATTGGTAAAAATGAATTTATTTATGTAATATCAAACTACATTAAAAACGTGAAAAAAACTAAAATGTTCCTGATTTTCCGTTTATATTACCGATGGAAGATGTACACGTAAAACCGCACAATTACAGCTGAAACGTCGATATATGCAATAAAAACCGAACTTCTCCCCTTTTCCATATCTTACTCAGTATTTCAACGAGAAACAAATAGATGATTGAAAATGAAGTATTTAAGGTTATTATCTAATCAATTATGTGTTTGTCTCATTTTTATCGTTTATATAATGAATTAGTAACAATAAACTGGAAATTCACAAAAAACGTTGAAAAACAGCAAAATATTGCCTAATTCGATGATATTTTGTTTATATCACATAAAGGAAAAGGGGGATGATAAACGTGAAAATATTACTAAATTCGATGATTTTTAGTACGAAACAAAATGCAAGAAAACTTGCTTAAAATGCAATATTATGCGAAATTCTGAGATTTAAAGGCCAAATCAAATATCGTGATACTACATGAAATAGTATCAAAATATTGGTAAAAATGAATATATTTATGTAATATCAAACTACATCAAAAACGTGAAAAAAGACACTATTATACCATATTTGAGGAAATTAACTTCGAATCAAAAAGCGAGGTTTCGTATTATTTAGATCCAAGAATAGACATATGACAATGTTGTTTCCAATACAAATGATAAAAATCAATGTGTTTTCATTAGAATTAACTAAAATGTTCCTGATTTTCCGTTTATATTACCGATGGAAGATATTCACGTAAAACCGCTCAATTCCGGCTGAAACGTCGATATATGCAATAAAAACCGAACTTCTCCCATTTTCCATATCCTACTCAGTATTTCAACGAGAAACATACAGATGATGAAAAAGAAGTATTTAAGGTTATTATCTAATCAATTATGTTTTTGTCTCATTTTTATCGTATATATCATGAATTAATAGCAATAAACTGGAAATTCACAAAAACGTTGAAAAACAGCAAAATATTGCCTAATTCGATGATATTTTGTTTATATCACATTAAGGAAAAGGGGGATGATAAACGTCAAAATATTACTAAATTCGATGATTTTTAGTACGAAACAAAATGCAAGAAAACTTGCTTAAAATGCAATATTAGGCGAGAATCAGAGATATGAAGGCCAAATCACATATCGTGATACTACATTAAATAGTATCGAAATATTGGTAAAAATGAATATACTTACGTAATATCAAACTACATAAAAAACGTGAAAAAAGTCACTATTACGTCAAATTTGTGGATTTTAACTTCGAATCATAAAGCGAGGTTTCGTATTATTTAGATCCAAGAAAAGACATATGACAATGTTGTTTCCAATACAAATGATAAAAATCAATGTGTTTCCATTAGAATTGACTAAAATGTTCCTGATTTTCCGTTTATATTACCGGTGGAAGATGAACACGTAAAACCGCTCTATTCCGGCTGAAACGTCGATATATGCAATAAAAACCGAACTTCTCCCCTTTTCCATATCTTACTCAGTATTTCAACGAGAAACAAATAGATGATTGAAAATGAAGTACTTATGGTTATTATCTAATCAATTATGTGTTTGTCTCATTTTTATCGTATAGTTCATGAATAATAACAATAAACTAGAAATTCACAAAAACGTTGAAAAAACGCAAAATATTGCCTAATTCGATGATATTTTGTTTATATCATATTAAAGAAAAGGGGGATGATAAACGTCAAAATATTACTAAATTCGATGATTTTTAGTACGAAACAAAATGCAAGAAAACTTGCTTAAAATGCAATATTATGCGAAATTCTGAGATTTGAAGGCCAAATCACATATCGTGATACTACATAAAATAGTATGGAAATATTGTTAAAAATTAACATATTTAGGTAATATCAAACTACATGAAAAACGTGAAAAAAGTCACTATTATGCCAAATTTGTGGATTTTAACTACGAGTCATAAAGCGAGGTTTGGAATTTTTAGATCCAAGAAAAGACATATGACAATGTTGTTTCCAATACAAATGATAAAAATCAATGTGTTTTCATTAAAATTAACTAAAATGTTCCTGAATTTCCGTTTATATTACAGATGGAAGATGTACACGTAAAACCGCTCTATTCCGGCTGAAACGTCGATATATGCAATAAAAACCGAACTTCTCCCCTTTTTAATATCTTACTCAGTATTTCAACGAGAAACCAATAGATGATTGAAAATGAAGTATTTAAGGTTATTATCTAATCAATTATGTGTTTGTTTCATTTTTATCGTATATTCAATGAATTAATAACAATAAACTGTAAATTCACAAAAACATTGAAAAACAGCAAAATATTGCCTAATTCGATGATATTTTGTTTATATCACATATAGTAAAAAGGGGCTGATAAACGTCAAAATATTAATAAATTCGATGATTTTTAGTACGAAACAAAATGCAAGAAAACTTGCTTAAAATGCAATATTATGCGAAATTCTGAGATTTGAAAGCCAAATCACATATCGTGATACTACATGAAATAGTATCGAAATATTGGTAAAAATGAATATATTTATGTAATATCAAACTACATTAAAAACGTGAAAAAAAAACTAAAATGTTCCTGATTTTCCGTTTATATTACCGATGGAAGATGTACACGTAAAACCGCACAATTCATGCTGAAACGTCGATATATGCAATAAAAACCGAACTTCTCCCCTTTTCCATATCTTACTCAGTATTTCAACGAGAAACAAATAGATGATTGAAAATGAAGTATTTAAGGTTATTATCTAATCAATTATGTGTTTGTCTCATTTTTATCGTATATATAATGAATTAGTAACAATAAACTGGAAATTCACAAAAAACGTTGAAAAACAGAAAAATATTGCCTAATTCGATGATATTTTGTTTATATCACATAAAGGAAAAGGGGGATGATAAACGTCAAAATATTGCTAAATTCGATGATTTTTAGTATCGAAACAAAATGCAAGAAAACTTGCTTAAAATGCAATATTATGCGAAATTCTGAGATTTAAAGGCCAAATCAAATATCGTGATACTACATGAAATAGTATCAAAATATTGGTAAAAATGAATATACTTACGTAATATCAAACTACATAAAAAACGTGAAAAAAGTCACTATTACGCCAAATTTGTGGATTTTAACTTCGAATCATAAAGCGAGGTTTCGTATTATTTAGATCCAAGAAAAGACATATGACAATGTTGTTTCCAATACAAATGATAAAAATCAATGTGTTTCCATTAGAATTGACTAAAATGTTCCTGATTTTCCGTTTATATTACCGGTGGAAGATGTACACGTAAAACCGCTCTATTCCGGCGGAAACGTCGATATATGCAATAAAAACCGAACTTCTCCCCTTTTCAATATCTTACTCAGTATTTCAACGAGTAACAAATAGATGATTGAAAATGAAGTATTTAAGGTTATTATCTAATCAATTATGTGTTTGTCTCATTTTTCCCGTATATTCAATGAATTAATAACAATAAACTGGAAATTCACAAAAACATTGAAAAACAGCAAAATATTGCCTAATTCGATGATATTTTGTTTATATCACATAAACTAAAAAGGGGATGATAAACGTCAAAATATTAATAAATTCTATGATTTTTAGTACGAAACAAAATGCAAGAAAACTTGCTTAAAATGCAATATTAGGCGAAATTCTGAGATTTGAAAGCCAAGTCACATATCGTGATACTACATGAAATAGTATCGAAATAATGGTAAAAATGAATATATTTATGTAATATCAAACTACATTAAAAACGTGAAAAAAGACACTATTATACCATATTTGAGGAATTTATCTTCGTATCATAAAGCAAGGTTTCATATTATTTAGATCCAAGAAAAGACATGACAATGTTGTTTCCAATACAAATGATAAAAATCAATGTGTTTTCATTAGAATTAACTAAAATGTTCCTGATTTTCCGTTTATATTACCGATGGAAGATGTACACGTAAAACCGCTCTATTCCGGCTGAAACGTCGATATATGCAATAAAAACCGAACTTCTCCCCTTTTTAATATCTTACTCAGTATTTCAACGAGTAACAAATAGATGATTGAAAATGAAGTATTTAAGGTTATTATCTAATCAATTATGTGTTTGTCTCATTTTTCCCGTATATTCAATGAATTAATAACAATAAACTGGAAATTCACAAAAACATTGAAAAACAGCAAAATATTGCCTAATTCGATGATATTTTGTTTATATCACATAAAGTAAAAAGGGGATGATAAACGTCAAAATATTAATAAATTCGATGATTTTTAGTACGAAACAAAATGCAAGAAAACTTGCTTAAAATGCAAGATTATGCGAAATTCTGAGAATTGAAGGCCAAATCACATATCGTGATACTACATGAAATAGTATCGAAATATTGGTAAAAATGAATATATTTATGTAATATCAAACTACATTAAAAACGTGAAAAAAGACTATTATTCCAAATTTGAGGATTTTAACTTCGAATCATAGAGCGAGCTTTTGTATTATTTAGATCCAAGAAAAGACATATGACAATGTTGTTTCCAATACAAATGATAAAAATCAATGTGTTTTCATTAGAATTAACTAAAATGTTCCTGATTTTCCGTTTATATTACCGATGGAAGATGTACACGTAAAACCGCTCTATTCCGGCTGAAACGTCGATATATGCAATAAAAACCGAACTTCTCCCCTTTTCAATATCTTACTCAGTATTTTAACGAGAAACAAATAGATGATTGAAAATGAAGTACTTAAGGTTATTCTCTAATCAATTATGTGTTTGTCTCATTTTTATCGTATATTTCATGAATAATAACAATAAACTAGAAATTCACAAAAACGTTGAAAAAACGCAAAATATTGCTTAATTCGATGATATTTTGTTTATATCACATTAAAGAAAAGGGGGATGATAAACGTCAAAATATTACTAAATTCGAGGATTTTTAGTACGAAACAAAATGCAAGAAAACTTGCTTAAAATGCAATATTATGCGAAATTCTGAGATTTGAAGGCCAAATCACATATCGTGATACTACATGAAATAGTATCGAAATATTGGTAAAAATGAATTTATTTATGTAATATCAAACTACATTAAAAACGTGAAAAAAACTAAAATGTTCCTGATTTTCCGTTTATATTACCGATGGAAGATGTACACGTAAAACCGCACAATTACAGCTGAAACGTCGATATATGCAATAAAAACCGAACTTCTCCCCTTTTCCATATCTTACTCAGTATTTCAACGAGAAACAAATAGATGATTGAAAATGAAGTATTTAAGGTTATTATCTAATCAATTATGTGTTTGTCTCATTTTTATCGTTTATATAATGAATTAGTAACAATAAACTGGAAATTCACAAAAAACGTTGAAAAACAGCAAAATATTGCCTAATTCGATGATATTTTGTTTATATCACATAAAGGAAAAGGGGGATGATAAACGTGAAAATATTACTAAATTCGATGATTTTTAGTACGAAACAAAATGCAAGAAAACTTGCTTAAAATGCAATATTATGCGAAATTCTGAGATTTAAAGGCCAAATCAAATATCGTGATACTACATGAAATAGTATCAAAATATTGGTAAAAATGAATATATTTATGTAATATCAAACTACATCAAAAACGTGAAAAAAGACACTATTATACCATATTTGAGGAAATTAACTTCGAATCAAAAAGCGAGGTTTCGTATTATTTAGATCCAAGAATAGACATATGACAATGTTGTTTCCAATACAAATGATAAAAATCAATGTGTTTTCATTAGAATTAACTAAAATGTTCCTGATTTTCCGTTTATATTACCGATGGAAGATATTCACGTAAAACCGCTCAATTCCGGCTGAAACGTCGATATATGCAATAAAAACCGAACTTCTCCCATTTTCCATATCCTACTCAGTATTTCAACGAGAAACATACAGATGATGAAAAAGAAGTATTTAAGGTTATTATCTAATCAATTATGTTTTTGTCTCATTTTTATCGTATATATCATGAATTAATAGCAATAAACTGGAAATTCACAAAAACGTTGAAAAACAGCAAAATATTGCCTAATTCGATGATATTTTGTTTATATCACATTAAGGAAAAGGGGGATGATAAACGTCAAAATATTACTAAATTCGATGATTTTTAGTACGAAACAAAATGCAAGAAAACTTGCTTAAAATGCAATATTAGGCGAGAATCAGAGATATGAAGGCCAAATCACATATCGTGATACTACATTAAATAGTATCGAAATATTGGTAAAAATGAATATACTTACGTAATATCAAACTACATAAAAAACGTGAAAAAAGTCACTATTACGTCAAATTTGTGGATTTTAACTTCGAATCATAAAGCGAGGTTTCGTATTATTTAGATCCAAGAAAAGACATATGACAATATTGTTTCCAATACAAATGATAAAAATCAATGTGTTTTCATTAGAATTGACTAAAATGTTCCTGATTTTCCGTTTATATTACCGATGGAAGATGAACACGTAAAACCGCTCTATTCCGGCTGAAACGTCGATATATGCAATAAAAACCGAACTTCTCCCCTTTTCCATATCTTACTCAGTATTTCAACGAGAAACAAATAGATGATTGAAAATGAAGTACTTATGGTTATTATCTAATCAATTATGTGTTTGTCTCATTTTTATCGTATAGTTCATGAATAATAACAATAAACTAGAAATTCACAAAAACGTTGAAAAAACGCAAAATATTGCCTAATTCGATGATATTTTGTTTATATCATATTAAAGAAAAGGGGGATGATAAACGTCAAAATATTACTAAATTCGATGATTTTTAGTACGAAACAAAATGCAAGAAAACTTGCTTAAAATGCAATATTATGCGAAATTCTGAGATTTGAAGGCCAAATCACATATCGTGATACTACATAAAATAGTATGGAAATATTGTTAAAAATTAACATATTTAGGTAATATCAAACTACATGAAAAACGTGAAAAAAGTCACTATTATGCCAAATTTGTGGATTTTAACTACGAGTCATAAAGCGAGGTTTGGAATTTTTAGATCCAAGAAAAGACATATGACAATGTTGTTTCCAATACAAATGATAAAAATCAATGTGTTTTCATTAAAATTAACTAAAATGTTCCTGAATTTCCGTTTATATTACAGATGGAAGATGTACACGTAAAACCGCTCTATTCCGGCTGAAACGTCGATATATGCAATAAAAACCGAACTTCTCCCCTTTTTAATATCTTACTCAGTATTTCAACGAGAAACCAATAGATGATTGAAAATGAAGTATTTAAGGTTATTATCTAATCAATTATGTGTTTGTTTCATTTTTATCGTATATATAATGAATTAATAACAATAAACTGGAAATTCACAAAAACATTGAAAAACAGCAAAATATTGCCTAATTCGATGATATTTTGTTTATATCACATAAAGTAAAAAGGGGATGATAAACGTCAAAATATTAATAAATTCGATGATTTTTAGTACGAAACAAAATGCAAGAAAACTTGCTTAAAATGCAATATTATGCGAAATTCTGAGATTTGAAGGCCAAATCACATATCGTGATACTACATGAAATAGTATCGAAATATTGGTAAAAATGAATATATTTATGTAATATCAAACTACATTAAAAACGTGAAAAAAGACTATTATTCCAAATTTGAGGATTTTAACTTCGAATCATAGAGCGAGCTTTTGTATTATTTAGATCCAAGAAAAGACATATGACAATGTTGTTTCCAATACAAATGATAAAAATCAATGTGTTTTCATTAGAATTAACTAAAATGTTCCTGATTTTCCGTTTATATTACCGATGGAAGATGTACACGTAAAACCGCTCTATTCCGGCTGAAACGTCGATATATGCAATAAAAACCGAACTTCTCCCCTTTTCAATATCTTACTCAGTATTTCAACGAGAAACAAATAGATGATTGAAAATGAAGTACTTAAGGTTATTCTCTAATCAATTATGTGTTTGTCTCATTTTTATCGTATATTTCATGAATAATAACAATAAACTAGAAATTCACAAAAACGTTGAAAAAACGCAAAATATTGCTTAATTCGATGATATTTTGTTTATATCACATTAAAGAAAAGGGGGATGATAAACGTCAAAATATTACTAAATTCGAGGATTTTTAGTACGAAACAAAATGCAAGAAAACTTGCTTAAAATGCAATATTATGCGAAATTCTGAGATTTGAAGGCCAAATCACATATCGTGATACTACATGAAATAGTATCGAAATATTGGTAAAAATGAATTTATTTATGTAATATCAAACTACATTAAAAACGTGAAAAAAACTAAAATGTTCCTGATTTTCCGTTTATATTACCGATGGAAGATGTACACGTAAAACCGCACAATTACAGCTGAAACGTCGATATATGCAATAAAAACCGAACTTCTCCCCTTTTCCATATCTTACTCAGTATTTCAACGAGAAACAAATAGATGATTGAAAATGAAGTATTTAAGGTTATTATCTAATCAATTATGTGTTTGTCTCATTTTTATCGTTTATATAATGAATTAGTAACAATAAACTGGAAATTCACAAAAAACGTTGAAAAACAGCAAAATATTGCCTAATTCGATGATATTTTGTTTATATCACATAAAGGAAAAGGGGGATGATAAACGTGAAAATATTACTAAATTCGATGATTTTTAGTACGAAACAAAATGCAAGAAAACTTGCTTAAAATGCAATATTATGCGAAATTCTGAGATTTAAAGGCCAAATCAAATATCGTGATACTACATGAAATAGTATCAAAATATTGGTAAAAATGAATATATTTATGTAATATCAAACTACATCAAAAACGTGAAAAAAGACACTATTATACCATATTTGAGGAAATTAACTTCGAATCAAAAAGCGAGGTTTCGTATTATTTAGATCCAAGAATAGACATATGACAATGTTGTTTCCAATACAAATGATAAAAATCAATGTGTTTTCATTAGAATTAACTAAAATGTTCCTGATTTTCCGTTTATATTACCGATGGAAGATATTCACGTAAAACCGCTCAATTCCGGCTGAAACGTCGATATATGCAATAAAAACCGAACTTCTCCCATTTTCCATATCCTACTCAGTATTTCAACGAGAAACATACAGATGATGAAAAAGAAGTATTTAAGGTTATTATCTAATCAATTATGTGTTTGTTTCATTTTTATCGTATATATAATGAATTAATAACAATAAACTGGAAATTCACAAAAACATTGAAAAACAGCAAAATATTGCCTAATTCGATGATATTTTGTTTATATCACATATAGTAAAAAGGGGCTGATAAACGTCAAAATATTAATAAATTCGATGATTTTTAGTACGAAACAAAATGCAAGAAAACTTGCTTAAAATGCAATATTATGCGAAATTCTGAGATTTGAAGGCCAAATCACATATCGTGATACTACATGAAATAGTATCGAAATATTGGTAAAAATGAATATATTTATGTAATATCAAACTACATTAAAAACGTGAAAAAAAAACTAAAATGTTCCTGATTTTCCGTTTATATTACCGATGGAAGATGTACACGTAAAACCGCACAATTCATGCTGAAACGTCGATATATGCAATAAAAACCGAACTTCTCCCCTTTTCCATATCTTACTCAGTATTTCAACGAGAAACAAATAGATGATTGAAAATGAAGTATTTAAGGTTATTATCTAATCAATTATGTGTTTGTCTCATTTTTATCGTATATATAATGAATTAGTAACAATAAACTGGAAATTCACAAAAAACGTTGAAAAACAGAAAAATATTGCCTAATTCGATGATATTTTGTTTATATCACATAAAGGAAAAGGGGGATGATAAACGTCAAAATATTGCTAAATTCGATGATTTTTAGTATCGAAACAAAATGCAAGAAAACTTGCTTAAAATGCAATATTATGCGAAATTCTGAGATTTAAAGGCCAAATCAAATATCGTGATACTACATGAAATAGTATCAAAATATTGGTAAAAATGAATATACTTACGTAATATCAAACTACATAAAAAACGTGAAAAAAGTCACTATTACGCCAAATTTGTGGATTTTAACTTCGAATCATAAAGCGAGGTTTCGTATTATTTAGATCCAAGAAAAGACATATGACAATGTTGTTTCCAATACAAATGATAAAAATCAATGTGTTTCCATTAGAATTGACTAAAATGTTCCTGATTTTCCGTTTATATTACCGGTGGAAGATGTACACGTAAAACCGCTCTATTCCGGCGGAAACGTCGATATATGCAATAAAAACCGAACTTCTCCCCTTTTCAATATCTTACTCAGTATTTCAACGAGTAACAAATAGATGATTGAAAATGAAGTATTTAAGGTTATTATCTAATCAATTATGTGTTTGTCTCATTTTTCCCGTATATTCAATGAATTAATAACAATAAACTGGAAATTCACAAAAACATTGAAAAACAGCAAAATATTGCCTAATTCGATGATATTTTGTTTATATCACATAAACTAAAAAGGGGATGATAAACGTCAAAATATTAATAAATTCTATGATTTTTAGTACGAAACAAAATGCAAGAAAACTTGCTTAAAATGCAATATTAGGCGAAATTCTGAGATTTGAAAGCCAAGTCACATATCGTGATACTACATGAAATAGTATCGAAATAATGGTAAAAATGAATATATTTATGTAATATCAAACTACATTAAAAACGTGAAAAAAGACACTATTATACCATATTTGAGGAATTTATCTTCGTATCATAAAGCAAGGTTTCATATTATTTAGATCCAAGAAAAGACATGACAATGTTGTTTCCAATACAAATGATAAAAATCAATGTGTTTTCATTAGAATTAACTAAAATGTTCCTGATTTTCCGTTTATATTACCGATGGAAGATGTACACGTAAAACCGCTCTATTCCGGCTGAAACGTCGATATATGCAATAAAAACCGAACTTCTCCCCTTTTTAATATCTTACTCAGTATTTCAACGAGTAACAAATAGATGATTGAAAATGAAGTATTTAAGGTTATTATCTAATCAATTATGTGTTTGTCTCATTTTTCCCGTATATTCAATGAATTAATAACAATAAACTGGAAATTCACAAAAACATTGAAAAACAGCAAAATATTGCCTAATTCGATGATATTTTGTTTATATCACATAAAGTAAAAAGGGGATGATAAACGTCAAAATATTAATAAATTCGATGATTTTTAGTACGAAACAAAATGCAAGAAAACTTGCTTAAAATGCAAGATTATGCGAAATTCTGAGAATTGAAGGCCAAATCACATATCGTGATACTACATGAAATAGTATCGAAATATTGGTAAAAATGAATATATTTATGTAATATCAAACTACATTAAAAACGTGAAAAAAGACTATTATTCCAAATTTGAGGATTTTAACTTCGAATCATAGAGCGAGCTTTTGTATTATTTAGATCCAAGAAAAGACATATGACAATGTTGTTTCCAATACAAATGATAAAAATCAATGTGTTTTCATTAGAATTAACTAAAATGTTCCTGATTTTCCGTTTATATTACCGATGGAAGATGTACACGTAAAACCGCTCTATTCCGGCTGAAACGTCGATATATGCAATAAAAACCGAACTTCTCCCCTTTTCAATATCTTACTCAGTATTTTAACGAGAAACAAATAGATGATTGAAAATGAAGTACTTAAGGTTATTCTCTAATCAATTATGTGTTTGTCTCATTTTTATCGTATATTTCATGAATAATAACAATAAACTAGAAATTCACAAAAACGTTGAAAAAACGCAAAATATTGCTTAATTCGATGATATTTTGTTTATATCACATTAAAGAAAAGGGGGATGATAAACGTCAAAATATTACTAAATTCGAGGATTTTTAGTACGAAACAAAATGCAAGAAAACTTGCTTAAAATGCAATATTATGCGAAATTCTGAGATTTGAAGGCCAAATCACATATCGTGATACTACATGAAATAGTATCGAAATATTGGTAAAAATGAATTTATTTATGTAATATCAAACTACATTAAAAACGTGAAAAAAACTAAAATGTTCCTGATTTTCCGTTTATATTACCGATGGAAGATGTACACGTAAAACCGCACAATTACAGCTGAAACGTCGATATATGCAATAAAAACCGAACTTCTCCCCTTTTCCATATCTTACTCAGTATTTCAACGAGAAACAAATAGATGATTGAAAATGAAGTATTTAAGGTTATTATCTAATCAATTATGTGTTTGTCTCATTTTTATCGTTTATATAATGAATTAGTAACAATAAACTGGAAATTCACAAAAAACGTTGAAAAACAGCAAAATATTGCCTAATTCGATGATATTTTGTTTATATCACATAAAGGAAAAGGGGGATGATAAACGTGAAAATATTACTAAATTCGATGATTTTTAGTACGAAACAAAATGCAAGAAAACTTGCTTAAAATGCAATATTATGCGAAATTCTGAGATTTAAAGGCCAAATCAAATATCGTGATACTACATGAAATAGTATCAAAATATTGGTAAAAATGAATATATTTATGTAATATCAAACTACATCAAAAACGTGAAAAAAGACACTATTATACCATATTTGAGGAAATTAACTTCGAATCAAAAAGCGAGGTTTCGTATTATTTAGATCCAAGAATAGACATATGACAATGTTGTTTCCAATACAAATGATAAAAATCAATGTGTTTTCATTAGAATTAACTAAAATGTTCCTGATTTTCCGTTTATATTACCGATGGAAGATATTCACGTAAAACCGCTCAATTCCGGCTGAAACGTCGATATATGCAATAAAAACCGAACTTCTCCCATTTTCCATATCCTACTCAGTATTTCAACGAGAAACATACAGATGATGAAAAAGAAGTATTTAAGGTTATTATCTAATCAATTATGTTTTTGTCTCATTTTTATCGTATATATCATGAATTAATAGCAATAAACTGGAAATTCACAAAAACGTTGAAAAACAGCAAAATATTGCCTAATTCGATGATATTTTGTTTATATCACATTAAGGAAAAGGGGGATGATAAACGTCAAAATATTACTAAATTCGATGATTTTTAGTACGAAACAAAATGCAAGAAAACTTGCTTAAAATGCAATATTAGGCGAGAATCAGAGATATGAAGGCCAAATCACATATCGTGATACTACATTAAATAGTATCGAAATATTGGTAAAAATGAATATACTTACGTAATATCAAACTACATAAAAAACGTGAAAAAAGTCACTATTACGTCAAATTTGTGGATTTTAACTTCGAATCATAAAGCGAGGTTTCGTATTATTTAGATCCAAGAAAAGACATATGACAATATTGTTTCCAATACAAATGATAAAAATCAATGTGTTTTCATTAGAATTGACTAAAATGTTCCTGATTTTCCGTTTATATTACCGATGGAAGATGAACACGTAAAACCGCTCTATTCCGGCTGAAACGTCGATATATGCAATAAAAACCGAACTTCTCCCCTTTTCCATATCTTACTCAGTATTTCAACGAGAAACAAATAGATGATTGAAAATGAAGTACTTATGGTTATTATCTAATCAATTATGTGTTTGTCTCATTTTTATCGTATAGTTCATGAATAATAACAATAAACTAGAAATTCACAAAAACGTTGAAAAAACGCAAAATATTGCCTAATTCGATGATATTTTGTTTATATCATATTAAAGAAAAGGGGGATGATAAACGTCAAAATATTACTAAATTCGATGATTTTTAGTACGAAACAAAATGCAAGAAAACTTGCTTAAAATGCAATATTATGCGAAATTCTGAGATTTGAAGGCCAAATCACATATCGTGATACTACATAAAATAGTATGGAAATATTGTTAAAAATTAACATATTTAGGTAATATCAAACTACATGAAAAACGTGAAAAAAGTCACTATTATGCCAAATTTGTGGATTTTAACTACGAGTCATAAAGCGAGGTTTGGAATTTTTAGATCCAAGAAAAGACATATGACAATGTTGTTTCCAATACAAATGATAAAAGTCAATGTGTTTTCATTAAAATTAACTAAAATGTTCCTGAATTTCCGTTTATATTACAGATGGAAGATGTACACGTAAAACCGCTCTATTCCGGCTGAAACGTCGATATATGCAATAAAAACCGAACTTCTCCCCTTTTTAATATCTTACTCAGTATTTCAACGAGAAACCAATAGATGATTGAAAATGAAGTATTTAAGGTTATTATCTAATCAATTATGTGTTTGTTTCATTTTTATCGTATATATAATGAATTAATAACAATAAACTGGAAATTCACAAAAACATTGAAAAACAGCAAAATATTGCCTAATTCGATGATATTTTGTTTATATCACATAAAGTAAAAAGGGGATGATAAACGTCAAAATATTAATAAATTCGATGATTTTTAGTACGAAACAAAATGCAAGAAAACTTGCTTAAAATGCAATATTATGCGAAATTCTGAGATTTGAAGGCCAAATCACATATCGTGATACTACATGAAATAGTATCGAAATATTGGTAAAAATGAATATATTTATGTAATATCAAACTACATTAAAAACGTGAAAAAAGACTATTATTCCAAATTTGAGGATTTTAACTTCGAATCATAGAGCGAGCTTTTGTATTATTTAGATCCAAGAAAAGACATATGACAATGTTGTTTCCAATACAAATGATAAAAATCAATGTGTTTTCATTAGAATTAACTAAAATGTTCCTGATTTTCAGTTTATATTACCGATGGAAGATGTACACGTAAAACCGCTCTATTCCTTCTGAAACGTCGATATATGCAATAAAAACCGAACTTCTCCCCTTTTCAATATCTTACTCAGTATTTCAACGAGAAACAAATAGATGATTGAAAATGAAGTACTTAAGGTTATTCTCTAATCAATTATGTGTTTGTCTCATTTTTATCGTATATTTCATGAATAATAACAATAAACTAGAAATTCACAAAAACGTTGAAAAAACGCAAAATATTGCTTAATTCGATGATATTTTGTTTATATCACATTAAAGAAAAGGGGGATGATAAACGTCAAAATATTACTAAATTCGAGGATTTTTAGTACGAAACAAAATGCAAGAAAACTTGCTTAAAATGCAATATTATGCGAAATTCTGAGATTTGAAGGCCAAATCACATATCGTGATACTACATGAAATAGTATCGAAATATTGGTAAAAATGAATTTATTTATGTAATATCAAACTACATTAAAAACGTGAAAAAAACTAAAATGTTCCTGATTTTCCGTTTATATTACCGATGGAAGATGTACACGTAAAACCGCACAATTACAGCTGAAACGTCGATATATGCAATAAAAACCGAACTTCTCCCCTTTTCCATATCTTACTCAGTATTTCAACGAGAAACAAATAGATGATTGAAAATGAAGTATTTAAGGTTATTATCTAATCAATTATGTGTTTGTCTCATTTTTATCGTTTATATAATGAATTAGTAACAATAAACTGGAAATTCACAAAAAACGTTGAAAAACAGCAAAATATTGCCTAATTCGATGATATTTTGTTTATATCACATAAAGGAAAAGGGGGATGATAAACGTGAAAATATTACTAAATTCGATGATTTTTAGTACGAAACAAAATGCAAGAAAACTTGCTTAAAATGCAATATTATGCGAAATTCTGAGATTTAAAGGCCAAATCAAATATCGTGATACTACATGAAATAGTATCAAAATATTGGTAAAAATGAATATATTTATGTAATATCAAACTACATCAAAAACGTGAAAAAAGACACTATTATACCATATTTGAGGAAATTAACTTCGAATCAAAAAGCGAGGTTTCGTATTATTTAGATCCAAGAATAGACATATGACAATGTTGTTTCCAATACAAATGATAAAAATCAATGTGTTTTCATTAGAATTAACTAAAATGTTCCTGATTTTCCGTTTATATTACCGATGGAAGATATTCACGTAAAACCGCTCAATTCCGGCTGAAACGTCGATATATGCAATAAAAACCGAACTTCTCCCATTTTCCATATCCTACTCAGTATTTCAACGAGAAACATACAGATGATGAAAAAGAAGTATTTAAGGTTATTATCTAATCAATTATGTTTTTGTCTCATTTTTATCGTATATATCATGAATTAATAGCAATAAACTGGAAATTCACAAAAACGTTGAAAAACAGCAAAATATTGCCTAATTCGATGATATTTTGTTTATATCACATTAAGGAAAAGGGGGATGATAAACGTCAAAATATTACTAAATTCGATGATTTTTAGTACGAAACAAAATGCAAGAAAACTTGCTTAAAATGCAATATTAGGCGAGAATCAGAGATATGAAGGCCAAATCACATATCGTGATACTACATTAAATAGTATCGAAATATTGGTAAAAATGAATATACTTACGTAATATCAAACTACATAAAAAACGTGAAAAAAGTCACTATTACGTCAAATTTGTGGATTTTAACTTCGAATCATAAAGCGAGGTTTCGTATTATTTAGATCCAAGAAAAGACATATGACAATATTGTTTCCAATACAAATGATAAAAATCAATGTGTTTTCATTAGAATTGACTAAAATGTTCCTGATTTTCCGTTTATATTACCGATGGAAGATGAACACGTAAAACCGCTCTATTCCGGCTGAAACGTCGATATATGCAATAAAAACCGAACTTCTCCCCTTTTCCATATCTTACTCAGTATTTCAACGAGAAACAAATAGATGATTGAAAATGAAGTACTTATGGTTATTATCTAATCAATTATGTGTTTGTCTCATTTTTATCGTATAGTTCATGAATAATAACAATAAACTAGAAATTCACAAAAACGTTGAAAAAACGCAAAATATTGCCTAATTCGATGATATTTTGTTTATATCATATTAAAGAAAAGGGGGATGATAAACGTCAAAATATTACTAAATTCGATGATTTTTAGTACGAAACAAAATGCAAGAAAACTTGCTTAAAATGCAATATTATGCGAAATTCTGAGATTTGAAGGCCAAATCACATATCGTGATACTACATAAAATAGTATGGAAATATTGTTAAAAATTAACATATTTAGGTAATATCAAACTACATGAAAAACGTGAAAAAAGTCACTATTATGCCAAATTTGTGGATTTTAACTACGAGTCATAAAGCGAGGTTTGGAATTTTTAGATCCAAGAAAAGACATATGACAATGTTGTTTCCAATACAAATGATAAAAATCAATGTGTTTTCATTAAAATTAACTAAAATGTTCCTGAATTTCCGTTTATATTACAGATGGAAGATGTACACGTAAAACCGCTCTATTCCGGCTGAAACGTCGATATATGCAATAAAAACCGAACTTCTCCCCTTTTTAATATCTTACTCAGTATTTCAACGAGAAACCAATAGATGATTGAAAATGAAGTATTTAAGGTTATTATCTAATCAATTATGTGTTTGTTTCATTTTTATCGTATATATAATGAATTAATAACAATAAACTGGAAATTCACAAAAACATTGAAAAACAGCAAAATATTGCCTAATTCGATGATATTTTGTTTATATCACATAAAGTAAAAAGGGGATGATAAACGTCAAAATATTAATAAATTCGATGATTTTTAGTACGAAACAAAATGCAAGAAAACTTGCTTAAAATGCAATATTATGCGAAATTCTGAGATTTGAAGGCCAAATCACATATCGTGATACTACATGAAATAGTATCGAAATATTGGTAAAAATGAATATATTTATGTAATATCAAACTACATTAAAAACGTGAAAAAAGACTATTATTCCAAATTTGAGGATTTTAACTTCGAATCATAGAGCGAGCTTTTGTATTATTTAGATCCAAGAAAAGACATATGACAATGTTGTTTCCAATACAAATGATAAAAATCAATGTGTTTTCATTAGAATTAACTAAAATGTTCCTGATTTTCCGTTTATATTACCGATGGAAGATGTACACGTAAAACCGCTCTATTCCGGCTGAAACGTCGATATATGCAATAAAAACCGAACTTCTCCCCTTTTCAATATCTTACTCAGTATTTCAACGAGAAACAAATAGATGATTGAAAATGAAGTACTTAAGGTTATTCTCTAATCAATTATGTGTTTGTCTCATTTTTATCGTATATTTCATGAATAATAACAATAAACTAGAAATTCACAAAAACGTTGAAAAAACGCAAAATATTGCTTAATTCGATGATATTTTGTTTATATCACATTAAAGAAAAGGGGGATGATAAACGTCAAAATATTACTAAATTCGAGGATTTTTAGTACGAAACAAAATGCAAGAAAACTTGCTTAAAATGCAATATTATGCGAAATTCTGAGATTTGAAGGCCAAATCACATATCGTGATACTACATGAAATAGTATCGAAATATTGGTAAAAATGAATTTATTTATGTAATATCAAACTACATTAAAAACGTGAAAAAAACTAAAATGTTCCTGATTTTCCGTTTATATTACCGATGGAAGATGTACACGTAAAACCGCACAATTACAGCTGAAACGTCGATATATGCAATAAAAACCGAACTTCTCCCCTTTTCCATATCTTACTCAGTATTTCAACGAGAAACAAATAGATGATTGAAAATGAAGTATTTAAGGTTATTATCTAATCAATTATGTGTTTGTCTCATTTTTATCGTTTATATAATGAATTAGTAACAATAAACTGGAAATTCACAAAAAACGTTGAAAAACAGCAAAATATTGCCTAATTCGATGATATTTTGTTTATATCACATAAAGGAAAAGGGGGATGATAAACGTGAAAATATTACTAAATTCGATGATTTTTAGTACGAAACAAAATGCAAGAAAACTTGCTTAAAATGCAATATTATGCGAAATTCTGAGATTTAAAGGCCAAATCAAATATCGTGATACTACATGAAATAGTATCAAAATATTGGTAAAAATGAATATATTTATGTAATATCAAACTACATCAAAAACGTGAAAAAAGACACTATTATACCATATTTGAGGAAATTAACTTCGAATCAAAAAGCGAGGTTTCGTATTATTTAGATCCAAGAATAGACATATGACAATGTTGTTTCCAATACAAATGATAAAAATCAATGTGTTTTCATTAGAATTAACTAAAATGTTCCTGATTTTCCGTTTATATTACCGATGGAAGATATTCACGTAAAACCGCTCAATTCCGGCTGAAACGTCGATATATGCAATAAAAACCGAACTTCTCCCATTTTCCATATCCTACTCAGTATTTCAACGAGAAACATACAGATGATGAAAAAGAAGTATTTAAGGTTATTATCTAATCAATTATGTTTTTGTCTCATTTTTATCGTATATATCATGAATTAATAGCAATAAACTGGAAATTCACAAAAACGTTGAAAAACAGCAAAATATTGCCTAATTCGATGATATTTTGTTTATATCACATTAAGGAAAAGGGGGATGATAAACGTCAAAATATTACTAAATTCGATGATTTTTAGTACGAAACAAAATGCAAGAAAACTTGCTTAAAATGCAATATTAGGCGAGAATCAGAGATATGAAGGCCAAATCACATATCGTGATACTACATTAAATAGTATCGAAATATTGGTAAAAATGAATATACTTACGTAATATCAAACTACATAAAAAACGTGAAAAAAGTCACTATTACGTCAAATTTGTGGATTTTAACTTCGAATCATAAAGCGAGGTTTCGTATTATTTAGATCCAAGAAAAGACATATGACAATATTGTTTCCAATACAATTGATAAAAATCAATGTGTTTTCATTAGAATTGACTAAAATGTTCCTGATTTTCCGTTTATATTACCGATGGAAGATGAACACGTAAAACCGCTCTATTCCGGCTGAAACGTCGATATATGCAATAAAAACCGAACTTCTCCCCTTTTCCATATCTTACTCAGTATTTCAACGAGAAACAAATAGATGATTGTAAATGAAGTACTTATGGTTATTATCTAATCAATTATGTGTTTGTCTCATTTTTATCGTATAGTTCATGAATAATAACAATAAACTAGAAATTCACAAAAACGTTGAAAAAACGCAAAATATTGCCTAATTCGATGATATTTTGTTTATATCATATTAAAGAAAAGGGGGATGATAAACGTCAAAATATTACTAAATTCGATGATTTTTAGTACGAAACAAAATGCAAGAAAACTTGCTTAAAATGCAATATTATGCGAAATTCTGAGATTTGAAGGCCAAATCACATATCGTGATACTACATAAAATAGTATGGAAATATTGTTAAAAATTAACATATTTAGGTAATATCAAACTACATGAAAAAC
The DNA here is from genome assembly GCF_040958095.1 of Procambarus clarkii. Taxonomy (NCBI): domain Eukaryota; kingdom Metazoa; phylum Arthropoda; class Malacostraca; order Decapoda; family Cambaridae; genus Procambarus; species Procambarus clarkii. The sequence continues at coordinate 3,789,695 of NW_027189138.1, read as the reverse complement.
GTGAAAAAAGTCACTATTATGCCAAATTTGTGGATTTTAACTACGAGTCATAAAGCGAGGTTTGGAATTTTTAGATCCAAGAAAAGACATATGACAATGTTGTTTCCAATACAAATGATAAAAATCAATGTGTTTTCATTAAAATTAACTAAAATGTTCCTGAATTTCCGTTTATATTACAGATGGAAGATGTACACGTAAAACCGCTCTATTCCGGCTGAAACGTCGATATATGCAATAAAAACCGAACTTCTCCCCTTTTTAATATCTTACTCAGTATTTCAACGAGAAACCAATAGATGATTGAAAATGAAGTATTTAAGGTTATTATCTAATCAATTATGTGTTTGTTTCATTTTTATCGTATATATAATGAATTAATAACAATAAACTGGAAATTCACAAAAACATTGAAAAACAGCAAAATATTGCCTAATTCGATGATATTTTGTTTATATCACATAAAGTAAAAAGGGGATGATAAACGTCAAAATATTAATAAATTCGATGATTTTTAGTACGAAACAAAATGCAAGAAAACTTGCTTAAAATGCAATATTATGCGAAATTCTGAGATTTGAAGGCCAAATCACATATCGTGATACTACATGAAATAGTATCGAAATATTGGTAAAAATGAATATATTTATGTAATATCAAACTGCATTAAAAACGTTAAAAAAGACTATTATTCCAAATTTGAGGATTTTAACTTCGAATCATAGAGCGAGCTTTTGTATTATTTAGATCCAAGAAAAGACATATGACAATGTTGTTTCCAATACAAATGATAAAAATCAATGTGTTTTCATTAGAATTAACTAAAATGTTCCTGATTTTCCGTTTATATTACCGATGGAAGATGTACACGTAAAACCGCACAATTCCGGCTGAAACGTCGATATATGCAATAAAAACCGAACTTCTCCCCTTTTCCATATCTTACTCAGTATTTCAACGAGAAACAAATAGATGATTGAAAATGAAGTATTTAAGGTTATTATCTAATCAATTATGTGTTTGTCTCATTTTTATCGTATATATAATGAATTAGTAACAATAAACTGGAAATTCACAAAAACGTTGAAAAACAGCAAAATATTGCCTAATTCGATGATATTTTGTTTATATCACATAAAGGAAAAAGGGGATGATAAACGTCAAAATTTTGCTAAATTCGATGATTTTTAGTACGAAACAAAATGCAAGAAAACTTGCTTAAAATGCAATATTATGCGAAATTCTGAGATTTAAAGGCCAAATCACATATCGTGATACTACATGAAATAGTATCGAAATATTGGTAAAAATGAATATATTTATGTAATATCAAACTACATTAAAAACGTGAAAAAAGACACTATTATACCATATTTGAGGAAATTAACTTCGAATCATAGAGCGAGGTTTCGTATTATTTAGATCCAAGAATAGACATACGACAATGTTGTTTCTAATACAAATGATAAAAATCAATGTTTTCATTAGAATGAACTAAAATGTTCCTGATTTTCCGTTTATATTACCGATGGAAGATGTTCACGTAAAACCGCTCTATTCCGGCTGAAACGTCGATATATGCAATAAAAACCGAACTTCTCCCATTTTCCATATCCTACTCAGTATTTCAACGAGAAACAAACAGATGATTGAAAAAGAAGTATTTAAGGTTATTATCTAATCAATTATGTGTTTGTCTCATTATTATCATATATATCATGAATAAATAACAATAAACTGGAAATTCACAAAAACGTTGAAAAACGTCAAAATATTACTAAATTCGATGATTTTTAGTACGAAACAAAATGCAAGAAAACTTGCTTAAAATGCAATATTAGGCGAGAATCTGAGATATGAAGGCCAAATCACATATCGTGATACTATATGAAATAGTATCGAAATATTGGTAAAAATGAATATACTTACGTAGTATCAAACTACATAAAAAACGTGAAAAAAGTCACTATAACGCCAAATTTGTGGATTTTAACTTCGAATCATAAAGCGAGGTTTCGTATTATTTAGATCCAAGAAAAGACATATGACAATATTGTTTCCAATACAAATGATAAAAATCAATGTGTTTTCATTAGAATTGACTAAAATGTTCCTGATTTTCCGTTTATATTACCGATGGAAGATGTACACGTAAAACCGCTCTATTCCGGCTGAAACGTCGATATATGCAATAAAAACCGAACTTCTCCCCTTTTCAATATCTTACTCAGTATTTCAACGAGTAACAAATAGATGATTGAAAATGAAGTATTTAAGGTTATTATCTAATCAATTATGTGTTTGTCTCATTTTTCCCGTATATTCAATGAATTAATAACAATAAACTGTAAATTCACAAAAACATTGAAAAACAGCAAAATATTGCCTAATTCGATGATATTTTGTTTATATCACATATAGTAAAAAGGGGCTGATAAACGTCAAAATATTAATAAATTCGATGATTTTTAGTACGAAACAAAATGCAAGAAAACTTGCTTAAAATGCAATATTATGCGAAATTCTGAGATTTGAAGGCCAAATCACATATCGTGATACTACATGAAATAGTATCGAAATATTGGTAAAAATGAATATATTTATGTAATATCAAACTACATTAAAAACGTGAAAAAAAAACTAAAATGTTCCTGATTTTCCGTTTATATTACCGATGGAAGATGTACACGTAAAACCGCACAATTCCTGCTGAAACGTCGATATATGCAATAAAAACCGAACTTCTCCCCTTTTCCATATCTTACTCAGTATTTCAACGAGAAACAAATAGATGATTGAAAATGAAGTATTTAAGGTTATTATCTAATCAATTATGTGTTTGTCTCATTTTTATCGTATATATAATGAATTAGTAACAATAAACTGGAAATTCACAAAAAACGTTGAAAAACAGAAAAATATTGCCTAATTCGATGATATTTTGTTTATATCACATAAAGGAAAAGGGGGATGATAAACGTCAAAATATTGCTAAATTCGATGATTTTTAGTATCGAAACAAAATGCAAGAAAACTTGCTTAAAATGCAATATTATGCGAAATTCTGAGATTTAAAGGCCAAATCAAATATCGTGATACTACATGAAATAGTATCAAAATATTGGTAAAAATGAATATACTTACGTAATATCAAACTACATAAAAAACGTGAAAAAAGTCACTATTACGCCAAATTTGTGGATTTTAACTTCGAATCATAAAGCGAGGTTTCGTATTATTTAGATCCAAGAAAAGACATATGACAATGTTGTTTCCAATACAAATGATAAAAATCAATGTGTTTCCATTAGAATTGACTAAAATGTTCCTGATTTTCCGTTTATATTACCGGTGGAAGATGTACACGTAAAACCGCTCTATTCCGGCGGAAACGTCGATATATGCAATAAAAACCGAACTTCTCCCCTTTTCAATATCTTACTCAGTATTTCAACGAGTAACAAATAGATGATTGAAAATGAAGTATTTAAGGTTATTATCTAATCAATTATGTGTTTGTCTCATTTTTCCCGTATATTCAATGAATTAATAACAATAAACTGGAAATTCACAAAAACATTGAAAAACAGCAAAATATTGCCTAATTCGATGATATTTTGTTTATATCACATAAACTAAAAAGGGGATGATAAACGTCAAAATATTAATAAATTCTATGATTTTTAGTACGAAACAAAATGCAAGAAAGCTTGCTTAAAATGCAATATTAGGCGAAATTCTGAGATTTGAAAGCCAAGTCACATATCGTGATACTACATGAAATAGTATCGAAATAATGGTAAAAATGAATATATTTATGTAATATCAAACTACATTAAAAACGTGAAAAAAGACACTATTATACCATATTTGAGGAATTTATCTTCGTATCATAAAGCAAGGTTTCATATTATTTAGATCCAAGAAAAGACATGACAATGTTGTTTCCAATACAAATGATAAAAATCAATGTGTTTTCATTAGAATTAACTAAAATGTTCCAGATTTTCCGTTTATATTACCGATGGAAGATGTACACGTAAAACCGCTCTATTCCGGCTGAAACGTCGATATATGCAATAAAAACCGAACTTCTCCCCTTTTTAATATCTTACTCAGTATTTCAACGAGTAACAAATAGATGATTGAAAATGAAGTATTTAAGGTTATTATCTAATCAATTATGTGTTTGTCTCAGTTTTCCCGTATATTCAATGAATTAATAACAATAAACTGGAAATTCACAAAAACATTGAAAAACAGCAAAATATTGCCTAATTCGATGATATTTTGTTTATATCACATAAAGTAAAAAGGGGATGATAAACGTCAAAATATTAATAAATTCGATGATTTTTAGTACGAAACAAAATGCAAGAAAACTTGCTTAAAATGCAAGATTATGCGAAATTCTGAGAATTGAAGGCCAAATCACATATCGTGATACTACATGAAATAGTATCGAAATATTGGTAAAAATGAATATATTTATGTAATATCAAACTACATTAAAAACGTGAAAAAAGACTATTATTCCAAATTTGAGGATTTTAACTTCGAATCATAGAGCGAGCTTTTGTATTATTTAGATCCAAGAAAAGACATATGACAATGTTGTTTCCAATACAAATGATAAAAATCAATGTGTTTTCATTAAAATTAACTAAAATGTTCCTGAATTTCCGTTTATATTACAGATGGAAGATGTACACGTAAAACCGCTCTATTCCGGCTGAAACGTCGATATATGCAATAAAAACCGAACTTCTCCCCTTTTTAATATCTTACTCAGTATTTCAACGAGAAACCAATAGATGATTGAAAATGAAGTATTTAAGGTTATTATCTAATCAATTATGTGTTTGTTTCATTTTTATCGTATATATAATGAATTAATAACAATAAACTGGAAATTCACAAAAACATTGAAAAACAGCAAAATATTGCCTAATTCGATGATATTTTGTTTATATCACATAAAGTAAAAAGGGGATGATAAACGTCAAAATATTAATAAATTCGATGATTTTTAGTACGAAACAAAATGCAAGAAAACTTGCTTAAAATGCAATATTATGCGAAATTCTGAGATTTGAAGGCCAAATCACATATCGTGATACTACATGAAATAGTATCGAAATATTGGTAAAAATGAATATATTTATGTAATATCAAACTGCATTAAAAACGTTAAAAAAGACTATTATTCCAAATTTGAGGATTTTAACTTCGAATCATAGAGCGAGCTTTTGTATTATTTAGATCCAAGAAAAGACATATGACAATGTTGTTTCCAATACAAATGATAAAAATCAATGTGTTTTCATTAGAATTAACTAAAATGTTCCTGATTTTCCGTTTATATTACCGATGGAAGATGTACACGTAAAACCGCACAATTCCGGCTGAAACGTCGATATATGCAATAAAAACCGAACTTCTCCCCTTTTCCATATCTTACTCAGTATTTCAACGAGAAACAAATAGATGATTGAAAATGAAGTATTTAAGGTTATTATCTAATCAATTATGTGTTTGTCTCATTTTTATCGTATATATAATGAATTAGTAACAATAAACTGGAAATTCACAAAAACGTTGAAAAACAGCAAAATATTGCCTAATTCGATGATATTTTGTTTATATCACATAAAGGAAAAAGGGGATGATAAACGTCAAAATTTTGCTAAATTCGATGATTTTTAGTACGAAACAAAATGCAAGAAAACTTGCTTAAAATGCAATATTATGCGAAATTCTGAGATTTAAAGGCCAAATCAAATATCGTGATACTACATAAAACAGTATCAAAATATTGGTAAAAATGAATATATTTATGTAATATCAAACTACATCAAAAACGTGAAAAAAGACACTATTATACCATATTTGAGGAAATTAACTTCGAATCATAGAGCGAGGTTTCGTATTATTTAGATCCAAGAATAGACATACGACAATGTTGTTTCTAATACAAATGATAAAAATCAATGTTTTCATTAGAATGAACTAAAATGTTCCTGATTTTCCGTTTATATTACCGATGGAAGATGTTCACGTAAAACCGCTCTATTCCGGCTGAAACGTCGATATATGCAATAAAAACCGAACTTCTCCCATTTTCTATATCCTACTCAGTATTTCAACGAGAAACAAACAGATGATTGAAAAAGAAGTATTTAAGGTTATTATCTAATCAATTATGTGTTTGTCTCATTATTATCATATATATCATGAATAAATAACAATAAACTGGAAATTCACAAAAACGTTGAAAAACGTCAAAATATTACTAAATTCGATGATTTTTAGTACGATACAAAATGCAAGAAAACTTGCTTAAAATGCAATATTAGGCGAGAATCTGAGATATGAAGGCCAAATCACATATCGTGATACTATATGAAATAGTATCGAAATATTGGTAAAAATGAATATACTTACGTAGTATCAAACTACATAAAAAACGTGAAAAATGTCACTATTACGCCAAATTTGTGGATTTTAACTTCGAATCATAAAGCGAGGTTTCGTATTATTTAGATCCAAGAAAAGACATATGACAATATTGTTTCCAATACAAATGATAAAAATCAATGTGTTTTCATTAGAATTGACTAAAATGTTCCTGATTTTCCGTTTATATTACCGATGGAAGATGTACACGTAAAACCGCTCTATTCCGGCTGAAACGTCGATATATGCAATAAAAACCGAACTTCTCCCCTTTTCAATATCTTACTCAGTATTTCAACGAGTAACAAATAGATGATTGAAAATGAAGTATTTAAGGTTATTATCTAATCAATTATGTGTTTGTCTCATTTTTCCCGTATATTCAATGAATTAATAACAATAAACTGGAAATTCACAAAAACATTGAAAAACAGCAAAATATTGCCTAATTCGATGATATTTTGTTTATATCACATAAACTAAAAAGGGGATGATAAACGTCAAAATATTAATAAATTCTATGATTTTTAGTACGAAACAAAATGCAAGAAAACTTGCTTAAAATGCAATATTAGGCGAAATTCTGAGATTTGAAAGCCAAGTCACATATCGTGATACTACATGAAATAGTATCGAAATAATGGTAAAAATGAATATATTTATGTAATATCAAACTACATTAAAAACGTGAAAAAAGACACTATTATACCATATTTGAGGAATTTATCTTCGTATCATAAAGCAAGGTTTCATATTATTTAGATCCAAGAAAAGACATGACAATGTTGTTTCCAATACAAATGATAAAAATCAATGTGTTTTCATTAGAATTAACTAAAATGTTCCTGATTTTCCGTTTATATTACCGATGGAAGATGTACACCTAAAACCGCTCTATTCCGGCTGAAACGTCGATATATGCAATAAAAACCGAACTTCTCCCCTTTTTAATATCTTACTCAGTATTTCAACGAGTAACAAATAGATGATTGAAAATGAAGTATTTAAGGTTATTATCTAATCAATTATGTGTTTGTCTCATTTTTCCCGTATATTCAATGAATTAATAACAATAAACTGGAAATTCACAAAAACATTGAAAAACAGCAAAATATTGCCTAATTCGATGATATTTTGTTTATATCACATAAAGTAAAAAGGGGATGATAAACGTCAAAATATTAATAAATTCGATGATTTTTAGTACGAAACAAAATGCAAGAAAACTTGCTTAAAATGCAAGATTATGCGAAATTCTGAGAATTGAAGGCCAAATCACATATCGTGATACTACATGAAATAGTATCGAAATATTGGTAAAAATGAATATATTTATGTAATATCAAACTACATTAAAAACGTGAAAAAAGACTATTATTCCAAATTTGAGGATTTTAACTTCGAATCATAGAGCGAGCTTTTGTATTATTTAGATCCAAGAAAAGACATATGACAATGTTGTTTCCAATACAAATGATAAAAATCAATGTGTTTTCATTAGAATTAACTAAAATGTTCCTGATTTTCCGTTTATATTACCGATGGAAGATGTACACGTAAAACCGCTCTATTCCGGCTGAAACGTCGATATATGCAATAAAAACCGAACTTCTCCCCTTTTTAATATCTTACTCAGTATTTCAACGAGTAACAAATAGATGATTGAAAATGAAGTATTTAAGGTTATTATCTAATCAATTATGTGTTTGTCTCATTTTTATCGTATATATAATGAATTAGTAACAATAAACTGGAAATTAACAAAAACGTTGAAAAACAGCAAAATATTGCCTAATTCGATGATATTTTGTTTATATCACATAAAGGAAAAGGGGGATGATAAACGTCAAAATTTTGCTAAATTCGATGATTTTTAGTACGAAACAAAATGCAAGAAAACTTGCTTAAAATGCAATATTATGCGAAATTCTGAGATTTAAAGGCCAAATCAAATATCGTGATACTACATGAAATAGTATCAAAATATTGGTAAAAATGAATATATTTATGTGATATCAAACTACATCAAAAACGTGAAAAAAGACACTATTATACCATATTTGGGGAAATTAACTTCGAATCATAAAGCGAGGTTTCGTATTATTTAGATCCAAGAATAGACATATGACAATGTTGTTTCTAATACAAATGATACAAATCAATGTTTTCATTAGAATGAACTAAAATGTTCCTGATTTTCCGTTTATATTACCGATGGAAGATGTTCACGTAAAACCGCTCTATTTCGGCTGAAACGTCGATATATGCAATAAAAACCGAACTTCTCCCCTTTTACATATCTTACTCAGTATTTCAACGAGAAACATATAGATGATTGAAAATGAAGTATTTAAGGTTATTATATAATCAATTATGTGTTTGTCTCATTTTTATCGTATATTTCATGAATTAATAACAATAAACTGAAAATTCACAAAAACGTTAAAAAATGGCAAAATATTGCCTAATTCGATTATATTTTGTTTATATCACATAAAGGAAAAGGGGATGATAAACGTCAAAATATTGCTAAATTCGATGATGTTTAGTAAGAAACAAAATGCCAGAAAACTTGCCTAAAATGCAATATTATTCGAAAATCTGAGATATGAAGGCCAAATCATATATCGTGATACTACATGAAATAGTATCGAAATATTGGTAAAAATGAATGTACTTACGTATTATCAAACTACATAAAAAACGTGAAAAAAGTCACTATTACGCCAAATTTGTGGATTTTAACTTCGAATCATAAAGCGAGGTTTCGTATTATTTAGATCCAAGAAAAGACATATGACAATGTTGTTTCCAATACAAATGATAAAAATCAATGTGTTTTCATTAGAATTGACTAAAATGTTCCTGATTTTCCGTTTATATTACCGATGGAAGATGTACACGAAAAACCGCTCTATTCCGGCTGAAACGTCGAAATATGCAATAAAAACCGAACTTCTCCCCTTTTCCATATCTTTCTCAGTATTTCAACGAGAAACAAATAGATGATTAAAAATGAAGTACTTAAGGTTATTATCTAATCAATTATGTGTTTGTCTCATTTTTATCGTATATTTCATGAATAATAACAATAAACTAGAAATTCACAAAAACGTTGAAAAAACGCAAAATATTGCTTAATTCGATGATATTTTGTTTATATCACATTAAAGAAAAGGGGGATGATAAACGTCAAAATATTACTAAATTCGATGATTTTTAGTACGAAACAAAATGCAAGAAAACTTGCTTAAAAAGCAATATTATGCGAAATTCTGAGATTTGAAGGCCAAATCACATATCGTGATACTACATGAAATAGTATCGAAATATTGGTAAAAATGAACATATTTATGTAATATCAAACTACATTAAAAACGTGAAAAAAGACTATTATTCCATATTTGAGGATTTTAACTTCGAATCATAGAGCGAGCTTTTGTATTATTTAGATCCAAGAAAAGACATATGACAATGTTGTTTCCAATACAAATGATAAAAATCAATGTGTTTTCATTAGAATTAACTAAAATGTTCCTGATTTTCCGTTTATATTATCGATGGAAGATGTACACGTAAAACCGCACAATTCCGGATGAAACGTCGATATATGCAATAAAAACCGAACTTCTCCCCTTTTCCATATCTTACTCAGTATTTCAACGAGAAACAAATAGATGATTGAAAATGAAGTATTTAAGGTTATTATCTAATCAATTATGTGTTTGTCTCATTTTTATCGTATATATAATGAATTAGTAACAATAAACTGGAAATTAACAAAAACGTTGAAAAACAGCAAAATATTGCCTAATTCGATGATATTTTGTTTATATCACATAAAGGAAAAGGGGGATGATAAACGTCAAAATTTTGCTAAATTCGATGATTTTTAGTACGAAACAAAATGCAAGAAAACTTGCTTAAAATGCAATATTATGCGAAATTCTAAGATTTAAAGGCCAAATCAAATATCGTGATACTACATGAAATAGTATCAAAATATTGGTAAAAATGAATATATTTATGTAATATCAAACTACATCAAAAACGTGAAAAGAGACACTATTATACCATATTTCGGGAAATTAACTTCGAATCATAAAGCGAGGTTTCGTATTATTTAGATCCAAGAATAGACATATGACAATGTTGTTTCTAATACAAATGATACAAATCAATGTTTTCATTAGAATGAACTAAAATGTTCCTGATTTTCCGTTTATATTACCGATGGAAGATGTTCACGTAAAACCGCTCTATTCCGGCTGAAACGTCGATATATGCAATAAAAACCGAACTTCTCCCCTTTTACATATCTTACTCAGTATTTCAACGAGAAACATATAGATGATTGAAAATGAAGTATTTAAGGTTATTATCTAATCAATTATGTGTTTGTCTCATTTTTATCGTATATTTCATGAATTAATAACAATAAACTGAAAATTCACAAAAACGTTAAAAAATGGCAAAATATTGCCTAATTCGATTATATTTTGTTTATATCACATAAAGGAAAAGGGGATGATAAACGTCAAAATATTGCAAATTCGATGATGTTTAGTAAGAAACAAAATGCAAGAAAACTTGCCAAAAATGCAATATTATTCGAAAATCTGAGATATGAAGGCCAAATCATATATCGTGATACTACATGAAATAGTATCGAAATATTGGTAAAAATGAATATACTTACGTAATATCAAACTACATAAAAAACGTGAAAAATTCACTATTACGCCAAATTTGTGGATTTTAACTTCGAATCATAAAGCGAGGTTTCATATTATTTAGATCCAAGAAAAGACATATGACAATGTTGTTTCCAATACAAATGATAAAAATCAATGTGTTTTCATTAGAATTGACTAAAATGTTCCTGATTTTCCGTTTATATTACCGATGGAAGATGTACACGTAAAACCGCTCTATTCCGGCTGAAACGTCGAAATATGCAATAAAAACCGAACTTCTCCCCTTTTCCATATCTTTCTCAGTATTTCAACGAGAAACAAATAGATGATTGAAAATGAAGTACTTAAGGTTATTATCTAATCAATTATGTGTTTGTCTCATTTTTATCGTATATATCATGAATTAATAACAATAAACTGGAAATTCACAAAAACGTTGAAAAACAGCAAAATATTGCCTAATTCGATGATATTTTGTTTATATAAAATTAAGGAAAAGGGGGATGATAAACGTCGAAATATTACTAAATTCGATGATTTTTAGTACGAAACAAAATGCAAGAAAACTTGCTAAAAATGCAATATTAGGCGAGAATCTGAGATATGAAGGCCAAATCACATATCGTGATACTACATGAAATAGTATCGAAATATTGGTAAAAATGAATATACTTACGTAATATCAAACTACATAAAAAACGTGAAAAAAGTCACTATTACGCCAAATTTGTGGATTTTAACTTCGAATCATAAAGCGAGGTTTCGTATTATTTAGATCCAAGAAAAGACATATGACAATATTGTTTCCAATACAAATGATAAAAATCAATGTGTTTTCATTAGAATTGACTAAAATGTTCCTGATTTTCCGTTTATATTACCGATGGAAGATGTACACGTAAAACCGCTCTATTCCGGCTGAAACGTCGATATATGCAATAAAAACCGAACTTCTTCCCTTTTCCATATCTTACTCAGTATTTCAACGAGAAACAAATAGATGATTGAAAATGAAGTATTTATGGTTATTATCTAATCAATTATGTGTTTGTCTCATTTTTATCGTATATTTCATGAATAATAACGATAAACTAGAAATTCACAAAAACGTTAAAAAACGCAAAATATTGCCTAATTCGATGATATTTTGTTTATATCACATTAAAGAAAAGGGGGATGATAAACGTCAAAATATTACTAAATTCGAAGATTTTTAGTACGAAACAAAATGCAAGAAAACTTGCTTAAAATGCAATATTATGCGAAATTCTGAGATTTGAAGGCCAAATCACATATCGTGATACTACATGAAATAGTATCGAAATATTGGTAAAAATGAATATATTTATGTAATATCAAACTACATTAAAAACGTGAAAAAAACTAAAATGTTCCTGATTTTCCGTTTATATTACCGATGGAAGATGTACACGTAAAACCGCACAATTCCGGCTGAAACGTCGATATATGCAATAAAAACCGAACTTCTCCCCTTTTCCATATCTTACTCAGTATTTCAACGAGAAACAAATAGATGATTGAAAATGAAGTATTTAAGGTTATTATTTAATCAATTATGTGTTTGTCTCATTTTTATCGTATATATAATGAATTAGTAACAATAAACTGGAAATTCACAAAAACGTTGAAAAACAGCAAAATATTGCCTAATTCGATGATATTTTGTTTGTATCACATAAAGGAAAAGGGGGATGATAAACGTCAAAATATTGCTAAATTCGATGATTTTTAGTACGAAACAAAATGCAAGAAAACTTGCTTAAAATACAATATTATGCGAAATTCTATGATTTAAAGGCCAAATCAAATATCGTGATACTACATGAAATAGTATCGAAATATTGGTAAAATGAATATACTTACGTAATATCAAAATACATAAAAAACGTGAAAAAAGTCACTATTACGCCAAATTTGTGGATTTTAACTTCGAATCATAAAGCGAGGTTTCGTATAATTTAGATCCAAGAAAAGACATATGACAATATTGTTTCCAATACAAATGATAAAAATCAACGTGTTTTCATTAGAATGAACTAAAATGTTCCTGATTTTCCGTTTATATTACCGATGGAAGATGTACACGTAAAACCGCTCTATTCCGGCTGAAACGTCGGTATATGCAATAAAAACCGAACTTCTCCCCTTTTCAATATCTTACTCAGTATTTCAACGAGTAACAAATAGATAATTGAAAAAGAAGTATTTGAGGTTATTATCTAATCAATTATGTGTTTGTCTCATTTTTCCCGTATATTCAATGAATTAATAACAATAAAATGGAAATTCACAAAAACATTGAAAAACAGCAAAATATTGCCTAATTCGATGATATTTTGTTCATATCACATAAAGTAAAAAGGGGATGATAAACGTCAAAATATTAATAAATTCGATGATTTTTAGTACGAAACAAAATGCAAGAAAACTTGCTTAAAATTCAATATTATGCGAAATTCTGAGAATTGAAGGCCAAATCACATATCGTGATACTACATGAAATAGTATCGAAATAATGGTAAAAATGAATATATTTATGTAATATCAAACTACATGAAAAACGTGAAAAAAGTTACTATTATACCAAATTTGAGGATTTTAACTTCGAATCATAAAGCGAGGTTTCGTATTATTTAGATCCAAGAAAAGACATATGACAATATTGTTTCCAATACAAATGATAAAAATAAATGTCTTTTCATTAGAATTGACTAAAATGTTCCTGATTTTCCGTTTATATTACCGATGGAAGATGTACACGTAAAACCGCTGTATTCCGGCTGAAACGTCGATATATGCAATAAAAACCGAACTTCTCCCCTTTTCCATATCTTACTCAGTATTTCAACGAGAAACAAATAGATGATTGAAAATGAAGTATTTAGGTTATTATCTAATCAATTATGTGTTTGTCTCATTTTTATCGTATATTTCATGAATTAATAACAATAAACTGAAAATTCACAAAAACGTTAAAAAATGGCAAAATATTGCCTAATTCGATGATATTTTGTTTATATCACATAAAGGAAAAGGGGATGATAAACGTCAAAATATTGCTAAATGCGATGATGTTTAGTAAGAAACAAAATGCAAGAAAACTTGCCTAAAATGCAATATTATTCGAAAATCTGAGATATGACGGCCAAATCATATATTGTGATACTACATGAAATAGTATCGAAATATTGGTAAAAATGAATATACTTACGTAATATCAAACTACATAAAAAACGTGAAAAAAGTCACTATTTCGCCAAATTTGTGGATTTTAACTTCGAATCATAAAGCGAGGTTTCGTATTATTTAGATCCAAGAAAAGACATATGACAATGTTGTTTCCAATACAAATGATAAAAATCAATGTGTTTTCATTAGAATTGACTAAAATGTTCCTGATTTTCCGTATATATTACCGATGGAAGATGTACACGTAAAACCGCTCTATTCCGGCTGAAACGTCGATATATGCAATAAAAACCGAACTTCTCCCCTTTTCCATATCTTACTCAGTATTTCAACTAGAAACAAATAGATGATTGAAAATGAAGTACTGAAGGTTATTATCTAATCAATTATGTGTTTGTCTCATTTTTATCGTATATTTCATGAATAATAACAATAAACTAGAAATTCACAAAAACGTTGAAAAAACGCAAAATATTGCTTAATTCGATGATATTTTGTTTATATCACATTAAAGAAAAGGGGGATGATAAACGTCAAAATATTACTAAATTCGATGATTATTAGTACGAAATAAAATGCAAGAAAACTTGCTTAAAATGCAATATTATGCGAAATTCTGAGATTTGAAGGCCAAATCACATATCGTGATACTACATGAAATAGTATCAAAATATTGGTAAAAATGAATATATTTATGTAATATCAAACAACATCAAAAACGTGAAAAAGACACTATTATACCATATTTGAGGAAATTAACTTTGAATCATAAAGCGAGGTTTCGTATTATTTAGATCCAAGAATAGACATATGACAATGTTGTTTCTAATACAAATGATAAAAATCAGTGTTTTCATTAGAATGAACTAAAATGTTCATGAAATACATGAAATATATATGTATATTGAAATAATGTTCAATATACATGAAATAGAATCGAAATATTGGTAAAAATGAATATATTTATGTAATATCAAACTACATTAAAAACGTGAAAAAAGACTATTATTCCAAATTTGAGGATTTTAACTTCGAATCATAGAGCGAGCTTTTGTATTATTTAGATCCAAGAAAAGACATATGACAATGTTGTTTCCAATACAAATGATAAAAATCAATGTGTTTTTATTAGAATTATCTAAAATGTTCCTTATTTTCCGTTTATATTCCCGAGAAGATGTTCACGTAAAACCGCTCTATTCCGGCTGAAACGTCGATATATGCAATAAAAACCGAACTTCTCCCATTTTCCATATCCTACTCAGTATTTCAACGAGAAACAAACAGATGATTGAAAAAGAAGTATTTAAGGTTATTATCTAATCAATTATGTGTTTGTCTCATTTTTATCGTATATATCATGAATTAATAACAATAAACTGGAAATTCACAAAAACGTTGAAAAACAGCAAAATATTGCCTAATTCGATGATATTTTGTTTATATCACATAAAGGAAAAGGGGGATGATAAACGTCAAAATTTTGCTAAATTCGATGATTTTTAGTACGAAACAAAATGCAAGAAAACTTGCTTAAAATGCAATATTATGCGAAATTCTGAGATTTAAAGGCCAAATCAAATATCGTGATACTACATGAAATAGTATCAAAATATTGGTAAAAATGAATATATTTATGAAATATCAAACTACATCAAAAACGTGAAAAAAGACACTATTATACCAAATTTGAGGAATATAACTTCGAATCATAAAGCGAGGTTTCGTATTATTTAGATCCAAGAATAGACATATGACAATGTTGTTTCCAATACAAATGATAAAAATCAATGTGTTTTCATTAGAATGAACTAAAATGTTCCTGATATTCCGTTTATATTACCGATGGAAGATGTACACGTAAAACCGTTCAATTCCGGCTGAAACGTCGATATATGCAATAAAAACCGAACTTCTCCCCTTTTCCATATCTTACTCAGTATTTCAACGAGAAACAAATAGATGATTGAAAATGAAGTATTTAAGGTTATTATCTAATCAATTATGAGTTTGTCTCATTTTTATCGTATATATAATGAATTAGTAACAATAAACTGGAAATTCACAAAAACGTTGAAAAACAGCAAAATGTTGCCTAATTCGATGATATTTTGTTTATATCACATAAAGGAAAAGGGGGATGATAAACGTCAAAATATTGCTAAATTCGATGATTTTTAGTACGAAACAAAATGCAAGAAAACTTGCTTAAAATGCAATATTATGCGAAATTCTGAGATTTAAAGGCCAAATCAAATATCGTGATACTACATGAAATAGTATCAAAATATTGGTAGAAATGAATATATTTATGTAATATCAAACTACATCAAAAACGTGAAAAAAGACACTATTATACCAAATTTGAGGAATTTAACTTCGAATCATAAAGCGAGGTTTCGTATTATTTAGATCCAAGAATAGACATATGACAATGTTGTTTCCAATACAAATGATAAAAATCAATGTGTTTTCAATAGAATGAACTAAAATGTTCCTGATTTTCCGTTTATATTACCGATGGAAGATGTACACGTAAAACCGCTCTAATCCGGCTGAAAAATCGATATATGCAATAAAAACCGAACTTCTCCCATTTTCCATATCTTACTCAGTATTTAAACGAGAAACAAATAGATGATTGAAAAAGAAGTATTTAAGGTTATTATCTAATCAATTATGTGTTTGTCTCATTTTTATCGTATATATCATGCATTAATAACAATAAACTGGAAATTTAAAAAAACGTTGAAAAACAGCAAAATATTGCCTAATTCGATAATATTTTGTTTATATCACATTAAGGAAAAGGAGGATGATAAACGTCAAAATATTACTAAATTCGATGATTTTTAGTACGAAACAAAATGCAAGAAAACTTGCTTAAAATGCAATATTATGCGAAAATCTGAGATATGAAGGCCAAATCACATATCGTGATACAACATGAAATAGTATCGAAATATTGGTAAAAATGAATATATTTACCTAATATCAAACTACATGAAAAACGTGAAAAAAGTTATTATTATACCAAATCTGAGGATTTTAACTTCGAATCATAAAGCGAGGTTTCGTATTATTTAGATCCAAGAAAAGACATATGACAATGTTGTTTCCAATACAAATGATAAAAATCAATGTGTTTTCATTAGAATTGACTAAAATGTTCCTGATTTTCCGTTTATATTACCGATGGAAGATGTACACGTAAAACTGCTCTATTCCGGCTGAAACGTCGGTATATGCAATAAAAACCGAACTTCTCCCCTTTTCCATATCTTACTCAGTATTTCAACGAGAAACAAATAGATGATTGAAAATGAAGTATTTAAGGTCATTATCTAATCAATTATGTGTTTGTCCAATTTTTATCGTATATTTCATGAATAAATAACAATAAACTGAAGAATTAATAACAATAAACTAAACTGAATAAACACAAAAACGTTGAAAAAAGGCAAAATATTGCCTAATTCGATGATATTTTGTTTAAATCACATAAAGGAAGTGGGGATGATAAACGTCAAAATATTGCTAAACTCGATGATGTTTAGTACGAAACAAAATGCAAGAAAACTTGCCTAAAATGCAATATTATTAAAAAATCTGAGATATGAAGGCCAAATCATATATCGTGATACCACATGAAATAGTATCGAAATATTGGTAAAAATGAATATACTTACGTAATATCAAACTACATAAAAAACGTGAAAAAAGTCACTATTACGCCAAATTTGTGGATTTTAACTTCGAATCATAAAGCGAGGTTTCGAATTATTTAGATCCAAGAAAAGACATATGACAATGTTGTTTCCAATACATATGATAAAAATCAATGTGTTTTTATTAGATTTGACTAAAATGTTCCAGATTTTCCGTTTATATTACCGATGGAAGATGTACACGTAAAACCGCTCTATTCCGGCTGAAACGTCGATATATGCAATAAAAACCGAACTTCTCCCCTTTTCCAAAGCAATGTGTTTTCTCCCCTTACTCAGTATTTCAACGAGAAACAAATAGGTGATTGAAAATGAAGTATTTAAGGTTATTATCTAATCAATTATGTGTTTGTCTCATTTTTATCGTATTTATAATGAATTAGTAACAATAAACTGGAAATTCACAAAAACGTTGAAAAACAGCAAAATATTGCCTAATTCGATGATATTTTGTTTATATCACATTAAAGAAAAGGGGGACGATAAACGTCAAAATATTACTAAATTCGATGATTTTTAGTACGAAACAAAATGCAAGAAAACTTGCTTAAAATGCAATATTATGCGAAATTCTGAGATTTGAAGGCTAAATCACATACGGTGATAATACGTGAAATAGTATCGAAATATTGGTAGAAAATGAATATATTTACGTAATATCAAACTACATGAAAAACGTGAAAAAAGTCACTATTATGCCAAATTGGTGGATTTTAACTTCGAATCATAAAGCGAGGTTTGGAATTTTTAGTTTCAAGAAAAGACATATGACAATGTTGTTTCCAATACAAATGAAAAAATCAATGTGTTTTCATTACAATTTCCTAAAATGTTCCTGATTTTCCAATTATAATACCGACGGAAGACGTAAATACACGTAAAACCGTTCAATTCCAGCTGAAACGGCGACATATGCAATAAAAACCGTAAGTCTCCCCTTTTCAATATCTTACTTAGTATTTTAACGAGAAACAAATAGTTGATTGAAAATGAGGTATTTAAGGTTAATTTCTAATCAATTACGTGTTTGCATCATTTTTATCGTATATATAATGAATTTATAACAATAAACTGAAAATTCACGAAAACGTTGAAAACGGCAAAATATTGCCTAATTCGATGATATTTTGTTTATATCACATTAAGTAAAAGGGGGATGATAAACGTCAAAATATTACTAAATTCGGTGATTTTTAGTACGAAGCAATATGCAAGAAAATTTGCTAAAAATGCAATATTAGGCGAAATTCTGAGATTTAAAAGCCAAGTCGCATATCGTGATACTACATGAAATAGTGTCGAAATAATGGTAAAAATGAATATATTTATGTAATATCAATCTACATTAAAAACGTGAAAAAGACACTATTATACCAAATTTGAGGAATTTAACTTCGAATCATAAAGCAAGGTTTCATATTATTTAGATCCAAGAAAAGACATATGACAATGTTGTTTCCAATACAAATGATAAAAATCAATGTGTTTTCATTAGAATTAACTAAAATGTTCCTGATTTTCCGTTTATATTACCGATGGAAGACGTACATGTAAAACCGTTCTATTCCGGCTGAAACGTCGATATATGCAATAAAAACCGAACTTCTCCCCTTTTCAATATCATACTCAGTATTTCAACGAGTAACAAATAGATGATCTTCAATATAAATAATTTTACAAACAGGTCAAGTTTACACTTCAATCTGGTAACAAAAATGCAAGAAAACGAAACAAAATGCAAGAAAACTTGCTTAAAATGCAATATTATGCGAAATTCTGAGATTTAAAGGCCAAATCAAATATCGTGATACTACATGAAATAGTATCAAAATATTAGTAAAAATGAATATATTTATGTAATATCAAACTACATCAAAAACGTGAAAAAAGACACTATTATACCAAATTTGAGGAATATAACTTCGAATCATAAAGCGAGGTTTCGTATTATTTAGATCCAAGAATAGACATATGACAATGTTGTTTCCAATACAAATGAAAAAAATCAATGTGTTTTCATTAGAATGAACTAAAATGTTCCTGATTTTCCGTTTATATTACCGATGGAAGATGTACACGTAAAACCGCTCTAATCCGGCTGAAACGTCGATATATGCAATAAAAACCGAACTTCTCCAATTTTCCATATCTTACTCAGTATTTAAACGAGAAACAAATAGATGATTGAAAAAGAAGTATTTAAGGTTATTATCTAATCAATTATGTGTTTGTCTCATTTTTATCGTATATATCATGCATTAATAACAATAAACTGGAAATTCAAAAAAACGTTGAAAAACAGCAAAATATTGCCTAATTCGATGATATTTTGTTTATATCACATTAAGGAAAAGGGGGATGATAAACGTCAAAATATTACTAAATTCCATGATTTTTAGTACGAAACAAAATGCAAGAACACTAGCTTAAAATGCAATATTAGGCGAGAATCTGAGATATGAAGGCCAAATCACATATCGTGATACTACATGAAATAGTATCATTTTTATCGTATATATAATGAATTTATAACAATAAACTGAAAATTCACAAAAACGTTGAAAAAACGCAAAATATTGCCAAATTCGATGATATTTTGTTTATATCACATTAAAGAAAAGGGGGATGATAAACGTCAAAATATTACTAAATTCGATGATTTTTAGTACGAAACAAAATGCAAGAAAACTTGCTTAAAATGCAATATTAGGCGAAATTCTGAGATTTGAAAGCCAAGTCACATATCGTGATACTACATGAAATAGTATCGAAATATTGGTAAAAATGAATATATTTATGTAATATCAAACTACATTAAAAACGTGAAAAAAGACACTATTATACCAAATTTGAGGAATTTAACTTCGAATCATAAAGCGAGGTTTCATATTATTTAGATCCAAGAAAAGACATATGACAATGTTGTTTCCAATACAAATGATAAAAATCAATGTGTTTTCATTAGAATTAACTAAAATGTTCCAGATTTTCCGTTTATATTACCGATAGGAGATGTACACGTAAAACCGCTCTATTCTGGCTGAAACGTCGATATATGCAATAAAAACCGAACTTCTCCCCTTTTCAATATCTTACTCAGTATTTCAACGAGTAACAAATAGATGATTGAAAATGAAGTATTTAAGGTTATTATCTAATCAATTATGTGTTTGAGTGTGATGGAGAGGCTCAAGAGAGTGATTCAGAGGTTTACGGGAGTGATGCAGAGGCTTAAGAGAGTGATGCAGAGGCTTACGAGATTGATGCAGACGCTTAAGAGAGTGAAGCAGATGCTCAGGAGAGGGTTAGAGAGGCTCAAGAGAGTGCATCAGAGGCTTAAAAGAGTGATGCAGAGGCTTAAGAGAGTGACGCAGAGGCTTACGAGAGTGATGCAGAGGCTTAAGAGAGTGATGTAGAGGCTCAAGAGAAGGATGCAGAGGCTGAAGAGAGGGATGAATAGGCTCAAGAGAGGGATGCAGAGGGTCAAGAGAGGGATGCAGAGGCTAAAGTGAGTGATGCAGAGGCACAAGAGAAAGATGCAGAGGCACTTGACAGTGATGCAGAGGCACAAGAGAGGGATTTAGAGGCTTAAGAGAGTGACGCAAAGGCTCAAGAAACGGATGCAGAGGCTGAAGAGAGTGATGCAGAGACTCTAGAGAGTGATGCAGAGGCTTAAGAGAGTGATGCAGAGGCTCAACAGAGTGCTGCAAAAGGCTCAAGAGAGGGATGCTGAGGCTCCAGAGAGGGATGCAGAGGCTCAAGGGAGTGATGCAGAGGCTCAAGACAGAAAGGCAGAGTCTTAAGAGAGTGATGCAGAGGCTCAAGAGAGTGATGCAGAGGCTCAAAAGAATGATGAAGAGGCTCAAGGGAGTGATGCAGAGGTTCAAGAGCGGGATGCAGAGGCTTAAGAGAGTGATAGAGAGGCTCAAGTGAGTGATGCAGTGGATCAAGAGAAGGAAGCAGAGGCTTAAAAGAGTGTTGCAGAGGCTTAAGAGACGGATGCAGAGGCTCAAGAGAAAGATGCAGATGCTCAAGGTAGGGATGCAGAGGCACAAGTGAGGGATGAAGAGGCACAAGAGAGGGATGCAGAGGCTCTTGAGAGTGATGCAGAGGTTCAAGAGAGAGATCCCTCACTTGAGCCTCTGCATTCCTCTCTTGAGCCATTGCATCCCTCTGTTGAGCCTCTGCATCCCCCTCTTGAGCCTCTGCATCCCTCTCTTAAGCCTCTGCATCACTCTCTTAAGCCTCGGCATCACTCGCGTAGGCCTCTGAATCAATTTCTTGAGCCACTGCATCCCTCTCTTGAGCATCTGCATCACTCTCTTCAGCCTCTGCATCCCTCTCTTGAGCCTCTGCATCACTCTCTTGTGCCTATACATCCCTCTCTTGAGCCTCATCATCCCTCTCTTAAGCCTCTGCATCACTCTATTCAGCCTATGCATCACTCTCCAGAGCCTCTACATCACTCTCCTGAGCCTCTACATCACTCGCTTCAGCCTCTGCATCACTCTCGTAAGCCTCTGCATCACTCTCTTGATCCTCTTAAGAAAGAGGCTTAAGAAAGTGATCCAGAGGCTCAAAAGAGGGATATTTTGAAAACTACAGGGATGGTTTGGGCAAAATGTGATCCATCGCCTCTCACTCCATCACTCATCAAAATGTGATCCATCACTCTCTTGAGCCTTTGTATCCCTCTCTTGAGCCTCTGCATCACTCTCTTCAGTCTCTTCATCCCTCTCTTGAGCCTCTACAACACTCCCTTAAGCCTCTGAATCCCTCTCTGGAGGCCTCTGCATAACTCTCTCGAGCCTCTGCATCACTCTCTTGATTCTCTGCATCACTAACGTAAGCCTCTGCATCACTCTCTTGAGTCTCTGCATCACTCTTTAGAGCCTCTGCATCACTCTCTTCAATCCCTGCATCTCTCTCTTAAGTCTCTGCTTCCCTCTCTTGATCTTCTGCTTCACTCTCTTGAGCCTCTGCATCACTCTCTTAAGCCTCTGCATCACTCTCGTAAGCCTCTGAATCACTCTCTTGAGCCTCTGTATCACTCTCCTGAGCCCCTGCATCCCTCTCCTGAGCCCCTGCATCCCTTTCTTGAGCCTCTGCATCCCTCTCCTGAGCCTTTGCAATTGAGTGATGAATACGTTCAAGAGAGGGATGCAGAGGGTCAAGAGAGGGATGCAGAGACTCAAGAGAGGGATGCAGAGGCTCAAGAGAGTGATGCAGAGGCTCAAGAGAGTGATGCAGAGGATCAAGAGAGGGAAGCAGAGGCTTACGAGAGTGATTCAGAGGCTGTAGAGAGTGATGCAGAGGCTCTAGAGAGTGATGCAGAGGCTCAAGAGAGTGATGCAGAGGATCAAGAGAGTGATGCAGGGCCGAGAAAGTGATGCAGAGGCTCACGAGAGTGATGCAGAGGCTCAAGAGAGGGATGCAGAGGCTGAAGAGAGTGATGCAGAGGCTCAAGAGAGGGATGCAGACACTCAAGAGAGTGATTCAGAGGCTCAAAAGAGTGATGCAGAGGCCTCAAGAGAGGGATTCGGAGGCTTAAGAGAGTGATGCAGAGGCGGAAGAGAGTGTTGCAGAGGCTCAAGAGACGGATGTAGAGGCTCAAGAGAGTGATGCAGAGGCTCAAGAGAGTGATGCAGAGGCTCAAGAAAGGGATGCAGAGGCTGAAGAGAGTGATGCACAGGCTCAAGAGAGGGATGCAGAGGCTCAAGAGAGGGATGCACAGGCTCTAGAGAGGGATGCAGGGTCTCAAGAGAGGGATGCAGAGGCTAAAGTGAGGGATGCAGAGGCACATGAGAGGGATGCATAGACTCTTGAGAGTGATGGTGAGGCTCAAGAGAGGGATGCAGAGGCTTAGGCGAGTGATGCAAAGGCTCAAGAGAGGGATGCAAAGGCTCATGAGAGGGATGCAGGAGTTCAAGAGAGAGATGCAGAGGCTCAAGAATGGGATGCAGAGGCTTAAGAAAGTGATGCAGAGGCTCAAAAGAGGGATGCAGAGTGTTACGAATCTCACTAGGATTCTGCCATTACTCTTGATTCTCATATTACTTTATTGTCTTGTTCTTTAATATAGCATCCAGTTGTATGATATAAGATTTTGTATGTTATATATATATTATAGCATGCTGTAGTGTGCCTGAGTTACATTATATTGTGTGAGGCTTTTGGTGTTAATTTCTCACGTAGTTTCTCCGTGTGGGCGGTTGACCATATTTGGATATGGCCAGTGTGGGAACATTGTTGTCAATCGAGTGTTTATAGTTTTACATTGAGTTATTCCCATATTTGGTTTCCGTATTATTGTATGGAATGTTGTACCAGTGTTTACTACTCTTTAGTTTAACAATGTTTTGAATATTAGTGTTGCGTTTTATTATTAGATTTTCCACAATGTTTGTGTGGACGGTTAGTTGATATTTTGGTAGACGCTTGGCCTGCGGACCAAGGCGTGGGCAGAAGCGTGGCGGCTGCGGTCGTGAGGAGTCATGGTTTATGTTAAGTCATTGGTCACTGTTATTTTAGCCCATATAAATGTTAATTATCTGGTTAGATGATATTGTATATATCTCTCTAATTAATCCATGTCTTAGTGATAGTGCTCATGTCTCAATAAAGAGGTTATTCTATGATTTGCATGCTGAAGAATATTTCTGGTTATTATTTATACATTTAAGTGTTATTAAGTTTGTCCCTCTTAGCATAAATATATTGTTCTCCATTTTATGCGGTGATGTATATTTACCCCTAGACAGTTGTTGGCGAGGCCGATTTATTATTATTTTTATTGCACTGCGGGGAGAAGAACCTTATTTAGTCTCAAGGGTGGTAACACAGAGGCTTAAGAGGGTGATGCAGAGGCTCAAGAGAGTGATGCAGAGGCTCAATAGCGGGATGCAGGGGCTCAAGAGAGTGATAGAGAGGCTCAAGAGAGTGAGACAGAGGATTACGAGAGTGATGCAGAGGCTTAAGAGAGTGATGCAGAGGCTTACGAGAGTGATTATTATTCCCTCTCTTGAGCCTCTGCATCACTCTCTTCAGTCTCTTCGTCCCTCTCTTGAGCCTCTGCAACACTCTCTTCAGCCTCTGCATCACTCTCTTAAGCCTCTGAATCCCTCTCCTGAGGCCTCTGCATAAGTCTCTCGAGCCTCTGCATCACTCTCTTCATTCTCAGCATCACTCTCGTAAGACTCTGAATCACTTTCTCGAGCCTCTGCATAACTCTCTTGATCCTCTGCATCACTCCCTTGAGCATCTGCATCATTCTCTTGAGCCTCTGCATCACTCTCTAGAGCCTCTGCATCACTCTCTTCAGCCTCTGCATCACTCTCTTAAGCCTCTGCTTCCCTCTCTTGATCCTCTGCATCACTCTCTTGAGCCTTTGCATCACTCTCTTAAGCCTCTGCATCACTTTCGTAATCCTCTGAATCACTCTCTTGAGCCTCTGCATCACTCTCTTGAGCCCCTGCATCCCACTCTTGAGCCTCTGCATCACTCTCTTGAGCCTCTGCATGACCCTTTTAAGCCTCTGCATCCCTCGTTTGATCCTCTGCATCACTTTCTAAAGCCTCTGCATCACTCTGTTAAGCCTTTGCATCACTCTCATAAGCCTCTGAATCACTCTCTTGAACCTCTGCATCCCTCTCTTGAGCCTCTGCATTAATCCCAAGAGCATTTGCATCCCTCTCTTGTGCCTTTTCATCCCTCACTTGAGCCTCTGCATCCCTCTCATGAGCCTCTGCATCACTCTCTTGAACTCCTGCATCCCTCTCATGAGCGTCTGCATCTCTCACTTCAGCCTTTGCATCATTCTTTTAAGCCTCTGCATCCCACTCTTAAGCTAAAGAGATTGATGGAGAGGCTCAAGAGAGTGATTCAGAGGTTTACGAGAGTGATGCAGAGGCTGAAGAGAGTGTTGCAGAGGCTCAAAAGAGGGATACAGAGGCTCAAGAGAGTGATGCAGAGACTCAAGAGAGTTATGCAGTGGCTCAAGAGAGTGATGCAGAGGATCAAGAGAGGTAAGCAGAGGCTTAAGAGAGTGATGCAGAGGCCGAAGAGAGTGATGCAGAGGCTTAAGAGAGTGATGCAGAGGCTTAAGAGAGTGATGCAGAGGTTGAAGAGAGTGTTGCAGAGGCTCAAGAGAGGGATGCAGAGGCTCAAGAGAGTGATGCAGAGGCTAAAAAGAGTTGTGCTGAGGCTCAAGAGACTGATGCAGAGGCTTACGAGAGAGATGCAGAGGCTGAAGAGAGTGTTGCAGACGCTCAAGAGATGGATACAGAGGCTCAAGAGAGTGATGCAGAGACTGAAGAGAGTTATGCAGTGGCTCATTAGAGTGATGCAGAGGCTTACGAGAGTGATGCAGAGGCTTACGAGAGTGATGCAGAGGCTCAAGAGAGGGATGCAGAGGCTTAAGAGAGTGATGCAAAGGCTCAGGAGAGGGATGCAGAGGCTCATGAGAGGGATGCAGGAGTTCAAGAGAGGGATGCAGAGGCTTACGAGAGTGATGCAGAGGCTTAAGAGAGTGATGCAGAGGCTCAAAAGAGTAATGCAGAGGCTCATGAGAATGATGTAGAGGCTTAAGAGAGAGATGCCGAGGCTCAATTGAATGATGCAGAGGCTCAAGAGAGGGATGCAGAGGATCAAGGGAGGGATGCAGAGGCTTAAGAGAGTGATGCAGAGGCTCAAGAGAGTGATGCAGAGGCTCAAGAGTGTGATGTAGAGTCTCAAGAGAGTGATGCAGAGGCTCAAGAGAGTGATGCAGAATATCATGACAGTGATACAGAGGCTCAAGAGAGTGATGCAGAGGATCAAGAGGGGTAAGCAGAGGCTTAGGAGAGTAATGCAGAGGCCGAAGAGAGTGATGCAGAGGCTTAAGAGAGTGATGCAGAGGCTGAAGAGAGTGTTGCAGAGGCTCAAGAGAGTGATGCAGAGACTAAAACGAGTTGTGCTGAGGCACAAGAGACTGATGCAGAGGCTTACGAGAGAGATGCAGAGGCTGAAGAGAGTGTTGCAGACGCTCAAGAGATGGATACAGAGGCTCAAGAGAGTGATGCAGAGACTGAAGAGAGTTATGCAGAGGCTCATTAGAGTGATGCAGAGGCTTACGAGAGTGATGCAGAGGTTCAAGAGAGGGATGCAGAGGCTTAAGAGAGTGATGCAAAGGCTCAGGAGAGGGATGCAGAGGCTCATGAGAGGGATGCAGAGGCTCATGAGAGGGATGCAGGAGTTCAAGAGAGGGATGCAGAGGCTTACGAGAGTGATGCAGAGGCTTAAGAGAGTGATGCAGAGGCTCAAAAGAGTAATGCAGAGGCTCATGAGAATGATGTAGAGGCTTAAGAGAGAGATGCAGAGGCTCAAGAGAATGATGCAGAGGCTCAAGAGAGTGATTCTGAGGCTCAAGAGAGTGATGCAGAATATCATGAGAGTGATATAGAGGCTCAAGAGAATGATGCAGAGGATCAAGAGGGGTAAGCAGAGGCTTAAGAGAGTGATGCAGAGGCCGAAGAGAGTGATGCAGAGGCTTAAGAGAATGATGCAGAGGCTGAAGAGAGTGTTGCAGAGGCTCAAGACAGTGATGCAGATTATAAAAAGAGTTGTGCTGGGGCACAAGAGACTGATGCAGAGGCTTACGAGAGAGATGCAGAGGCTGAAGAGAGTGTTGCAGACGCTCAAGAGATGGATACAAAGGCTCAAGAGAGTGATGTAGAGGCTTAAGAAAGTGATGCAGAGGCTCAAAATAAGGATACAGAGGCTTAAGAGGGTCATGCAGAGGCTCAAGAGAGTGATGGAGAGGCTCAAGAGAGGGATGCAGGGGGCCAAGTGAGTGATGCAGATGCTCAAGAGAGGGATGCAGAGGATGAAGAGAGTGATGCAGAGGCTCGAGAGAGTGATGCAGAGGCTCAAGAGAGGGATTCAGAGGCTCAAGAGATGGATGCAGAGGCTTAAGAGAGTGATGCAGAGGCTGAAGAGAGGGATGCAGGGGCTCAAGAAAGGGATGCAGAGGCTCAATAGAGGGATGCAGGGGCTAAAGAGATTGATGGAGAGGCTCAAGAGAGTGATTC
Source organism: Procambarus clarkii (assembly GCF_040958095.1). Classification (NCBI taxonomy): domain Eukaryota; kingdom Metazoa; phylum Arthropoda; class Malacostraca; order Decapoda; family Cambaridae; genus Procambarus; species Procambarus clarkii. Next base: position 3,761,537 of record NW_027189138.1, on the reverse strand, counting down.
AGAGGTTTACGAGAGTGAAGCAGAGTCTCAAGAGATTGATGCAGAGGCTCAAGAGAGTGATGCAGAGGCTAAAAAAGTGTTGTGCTGAGGCTCAAGAGACTGATGCAGAGGCTTACGAGAGAGATGCAGAGGCTGAAGAGAGTGTTGCAGACGCTCAAGAGATGGTTACAGAGGCTCAAGAGAGTGATGCAGAGACTGAAGAGAGTTATGCAGAGGCTCATTAGAGTGATGCAGAGGCTTACGAAAGTGATGCAGAGGCTCAAGAGAGGGATGCAGAGGCTTAAGAGAGTGATGCAAAGGCTCAAAAGAGTAATGCAGAGGCTCATGAGAATGATATAGAGGCTTAAGAGAGGGATGCAGGGGGCCAAGTGAGTGATGCAGATGCTCAAGAGAGGGATGCAGAGGATGAAGAGAGTGATGCAGAGGCTCGAGAGAGTGATGCAGAGGCTCAAGAGAGGGATTCAGAGGCTCAAGAGATGGATGCAGAGGCTTAAGAGAGTGATGCAAAGGCTGAAGAAAGGGATGCAGGGGCTCAAGAAAGGGATGCAGAGGCTCAATAGAGGGATGCAGGGGCTAAAGAGATTGATGGAGAGGCTCAAGAGAGTGATTCAGAGGTTTACGAGAGTGATGCAGAGGCTGAAGAGAGTGTTGCAGAGGCTCAAAAGAGGGATACAGAGGCTCAAGAGAGTGATGCAGAGACTCAAGAGAGTTATGCAGTGGCTCAAGAGAGTGATGCAGAGGATCAAGAGAGGTAAGCAGAGGCTTAAGAGAGTGATGCAGAGGCCGAAGAGAGTGATGCAGAGGCTTAAGAGAGTGATGCAGAGGCTGAAGAGAGTGTTGCAGAGGCTCAAGAGAGGGATGCAGAGGCTCAAGAGAGTGATGCAGAGGCTAAAAAGAGTTGTGCTGAGGCTCAAGAGACTGATGCAGAGGCTTAAGAGAGAGATGCAGAGGCTGAAGAGAGTGTTGCAGACGCTCAAGAGATGGATACAGAGGCTCAAGAGAGTGATGCAGAGACTGAAGAGAGTTATGCAGAGGCTCATTAGAGTGATGCAGAGGCTTACGAGAGTGATGCAGAGGCTCAAGAGAGGGATGCAGAGGCTTAAGTGAGTGATGCAAAGGCTCAGGAGAGGGATGCAGAGGCTCATGAGAGGGATGCAGGAGTTCAAGAGAGGGATGCAGAGGCTTACGAGAGTGATGCAGAGGCTTAAGAGAGTGATGCAGAGGCTCAAAAGAGTAATGCAGAGGCTCATGAGAATGATGTAGAGGCTTAAGAGAGAGATGCAGAGGCTCTTTCTTGAGCCTCTGCAACACCCTCTTAAGCCTCTGCATCCCTATTTCGAGCCTCTGCATCACTTTCTTAAGCCTCTGCATCCCTTTCTTGAGCCTTTGCGTCCCTCTCTTGAACTCCTGCATCCCTCTCATGAGCCTCTGCATCCCTCTCCTGAGCCTTTGCATCACTCTCTTAAGCCTCTGCATCCCTCTCTTGAGCCTTTGCATCACTCTCGTAAACCTCTGCATCATTCTATCGAGCCTCTGCATAACTCTAAAAATCTAAAAAAGACGAAACGTCGCTTTATGATTCAAAGTTAAAATCCTCAAATTTGGTATAATAATGACTTTTTTCACATTTTTCATGTAGTTTGATATTTCGTAAATATATTCATTTTTCCAATATTTCTATACTATTTCATGTAGTATCACGATATGTGATTTGGCCTTCAAATCTCAGATTTTCGCATAATATTGCATTTTAAACAAGATTTCTTGCATTTTGTTTCGTACTAATAATCATCGAATTTAGCAATATTTTTACCTTTATCATCCCCTTTTCCTTTATGTGATTTAAACAAAATATCATCGAATTAAGCAATATTTTGACGTTTTTCTACGTTTTTGTGAATTTTCAGTATATTGTTATTATTTCATTAAATATACGAGAAAACTTATGGAAACACATAATTGATCAGAAAATAACCTTAAATACTTCATTTTCAATCATATATTTGTTTCTCGTTAAAATAATGAGTAAGATATTTAAAGGGGGAGAATTCCTGTTTTTATTGCATATATCGACTTTTCAGCCGGAGTAGAACGGTTTTACGTGTACATCTTCCATCGGTAATATAAACCGAAAATCAGGAACATTTTAGTTAATTTTAATGAAAAGACATTGATTTTTGTCATATGTATTGGAAGCAACATCTTTATACGTCTTTTCTAGGGTCTAAAAAATACGAAACGTCGCTTTATGATTCGAAGTTAAAATCCTCAAATTTGGTATAATAATGACTTTTTTCACGTTTTTCATGTAGTTTGATATTACGTAAATATATTAATTTTTACCAATATTTCGATACTATTTCATGTAGTATCACGATATGTGATTTGGCCTTCAAATCTCAGATTTTCGCTTAATATTGCATTTTAAGCAAGTTTTCTTGCATTTTGTTTCGTACTAAAAATCATCGAATTCAGCAATATTTTGACGTTTATCATCCCCTTTTCCTTTATGTGATATAAACAAAATATCATCGAATTAGGCAATATTTTGCTGTTTTTCCACGTTTTTGTGAATTTTCACTTTATTGCTATTAATTCATTAAATATACGATAAAAATTATGCAAACACATAATTGATTAGAATTTAACCTTAAACACTTCATTTTCAATCAACTATTTGTTTCTCGTTAAAATACTGAGTAAGATATTGGAAAGGGGAGAAGTTCTGTTTTTATTGCATATATCGACGTTTCAGCCGGATTAGAGCGGTTTTACGTGTACATCTTCCATCGGTAATATAAACGGAAAATCAGGAACATTTTAGTTAATTCTAATGAAAACACATTGATTTTTATCATTTGTATTTGAAACAACATTGTCATATGTCTTTTCCTGGATCTAAATAATCCGAAACCTCGCTCTATGATTTGAAGTTAAAATCCTCAAATATGGTAATATAGGGACTTTTTCACGTTATTCCTGTAGTGTGATTTTACGTATATATATTCGTTTTACCAATATTTCGATACCACTTCATGTTTTCTCACGATATGTGATTTGGCCTTCAAATCTCAGAATTTCGCAAATTTTTCATTTTTAAGCAAGTTTTCTTGTATTTTGTTTTGTACTAAAAATCATCGAATTTAGCAATATTTTGACCTTTATCATCTCCTTTTCCTTTACGCATCATCTTTGACCTTTATCCATCTCCTTTTCTCTGAATCATTATTAGGAGCCAATATGCCACTACAATCATGGGCCTCAAACAATAAATCATTAAACCAGATAATCGAGAAAGAATTTCCGCGTTATCAGGTGCCTAATCAATTAAAAGTTCTGGGCGTGGAATGGAACACAGGTACTGACGAGATGAATGTCAAGTCAGTACAAACCAATAATTCATCCCTCACCATGAGAAAATTACTCTCGTATGTCAGTCAACCATTTGACCCTTTAGGCTTACTTAGCCCTATATTAATAAGGGGCAAACTGCTAATGCAGGAATGCTGCCAAATTCTGGCTCTCTGCACATGTTCGCAGTTTGATATTACGAATTTTTATACCGAAAATATATTAATTACTGAGAGCATATCCCAAACATCATAAATTCGAACCTTGAGCCTTATTTTGGAGCCAATTTCTGACTCTCTGCAAGTATTCGCAGTTTAAAATTACGACTTTTTATACTGAAAATATGCCAATTACTGAAAGCAACGATGGATCACATTTTGCCCAAACCCTCCCTGCAGTTTTCAAAATATCCCAAACATCCCAAATTCGACGCTTGAGCCATATTTTGGAGCCAAATTATTGCTCTCTGCACATATTCGCAGTTTGAAATTACGAAATTATACACCGAAGATATGTCAATTACTGCGAGCGGCAAGAGGTCACATTTTACCCCCCCCCCCCTGCAGTTTTCAAAATATCTCAAACATCCTAAATTCGAAGCTTGAGCCATATATTGGAGCCAAATTTGGGCTCTCTGCACGAATTCGCAGTCTGAAATTACGTCTCTTTATTCCGACAAAATGCCAATTACTGAGAGCGGCGATGGGTCACATTTTGCCCAAACCCTCCCTGCAGTTTTAGAAATATCCTAAACATCACAAATTTGACGCTTGAGCCATATTTCTGAGCCAAATTCGGGCTCTCTGCACGTATTCGCTTTTTGAAATTACGACTTTTTATACCGAAAATATGCCAATTGCTGAAAGCAGCGATGGATCGAATTTTGACGAAACCCTCACTGCAGTTTTCAAATTATCCCAAACACCCCAAATTCGACCCTTGAGCCATACTTTGGAGCCAAATTCCGGCTCTCTGCACATTTTCGCAGTTTGAAATTTCGACATTTTATACCGAAAATATATCAATTACTGAGAGCAGCGATAGGTCACATTTTGCCCAACCCCCCCCCCCCTCCCACCCTCCCCGGCAGTTTTCAAAATATCCCAAACATCCTAAATTCGACGCTTGAGATATATTTTGAAGTAAAATTCAGGCTCTCTGCACGTATTTGCAGTTTGAAATTACGTCTTTTTATACCGAAAATATGCCATTTACTGAGAGCGGCGATGGATCACATTTTGCCCAAACCCTCCCTGCAGTTTTCAAAATATAGCAAACATCCCAATTTCGACGCTTGAGCCATATTTTGGAGCCAAATTCTGGCTCTCAGCATGTATTCCCAGTTTGAAATTACGACTTGTATACCAAAAATATGCCAATTACTGAAAGCGGCGATGGATCACATTTTGCCCAAACCCTCTCTGCAGTTTTCAAATTACCCCAAGTCATCCCAAATTCGACCCTTGAGCCATATTTTGGAGCCAAATTCTGGCTCTCTGCACATATTCGCAGTTTGAAATTACGATAGTTTTTACCGAAAATATGTCAATTATTGAGAACAGCAATAGGTCACACTTTGCCCAAACCCCCCCTGCAGTTTTCAAAATATAGCAAACATCCCAAATTCGACGCTTGAGCCATATTTTGGAGCTAAATTTTGGCTCTCTGCACGTATTCCCAGTTTGAAATTACGACTTTTTATTCCGAAAATATGCCAATTACTGAGAGCGGCGATGGATCACATTTTGCCCAAACCATCCCTGTAATTTTCAAAATATCCCAAATATCCCAAATTCGACCCTTGAGAATTATTTTGTAGCTAAATTCTGGCTCTTTGCACGTGTTCGCAGTTTGAAATTACGACTTTTTATCCCAAACATCCCAAATTTGACGCTTGAAAATTAGCCAATTACTGAAAGCAGCGATGGGTCACATTTTGCCCAAACCCCCCGGAGGTTTGCAAAATATCCCAAATATCCCAAATTCGACCCATGAGCTATATTTTGGAGCCAAATTCTTGCTCTCTGTACGTATTCGCTTTTTGAAATTACGACATTTTATAACGAAAACATGACAATTACTGAAAGCGGCAATGGATCACATTTTGCCTAAACCCTCCCTGCAGCTTTTAATATATCCCAAACATCCCAAATTCGACGCTTGAGCCATATTTTGGAGTCAAATTCGGGCTCTCTGCACGTATTCGCCGTTTGAAATTACGACTTTTTATACCGAAAATGTCAATAACTGAGAGCAGCGATAGGTCACATATTGCCAGAACCCCGCCACCCCCCCCCCCTCCTGCAGTTTTCAAAATATCCCAAACATCCCAAATTCGACGCTTGAGCCATATTTTGAAGCCAAATTCGGGCTCTTTGCACGTATTCGCAGTTTGAAATTACGACTTTTTATACCAAAATTATGCGAATTACTGAGAGCGGCGATGGATCACATTTTGCCCAAACCTTCCCTGCAATTTTCAAAATATCCTAAACATCCCAAATTCGAACTTTGAGAATTATTTTGGAGCTAAATTCTGGCTCTCTGCATGTATTCCCTGTTTGAAATTACGACTTTTATACCGAAAATATGCCAATTACTGAAAGCAGCGATGGATCACATTTTGCCCAAACCCTCTCTGCAGTTTTCAAATTATCCCAAGCATCCCAAATTTGACCCTTGAGTAATATTTTGGAGCCAAATTCTGGCTCTCTGCACATATTCACAGTTTGAAATTACGACATTTTTTACCGAAAATATGTCAATTACTGTGAGCAGCAATAGGTCACATTTTGGCCAAACCCCCCCCCCCCCTGTAGTTTTCAAAATATCCCAAACATCCCAAATTCGACCCTTGAGAATTATTTGGAGCTATATTCTGGCTCTCTGCACGTATTCGCATTTTGAAATTACGACTTTTTATCCCAAACATTCCAAATTCGGCGCTTGAAAATAAGCCAATTACTGAAAGCAGCGATGGGTCACATTTTGCCCAAACCCCCCAGCAGTTTGCAAAATATCACAAACATCCCAAATTTGACCCATGAGCTATATTTTGGAGCCAAATTCATCCCAAACATCCCAAATTCGACGCTTGAGCCATATTTTGGAGTCAAATTCGGGCTCTCTGCACGTATTCGCCGTTTGAAATTACGACTTTTTATACCGAAAATGTCAATAACTGAGAGCAGCGATAGGTCACATATTGCCAGAACCCCGCCACCCCCCCCCCCCTGCAGTTTTCAAAATATCCCAAACATCCCAAATTCGACGCTTGAGCCATATTTTGAAGCCAAATTCGGGCTCTTTGCACGTATTCGCAGTTTGAAATTACGACTTTTTATACCAAAATTATGCGAATTACTGAGAGCGGCGATGGATCACATTTTGCCCAAACCTTCCCTGCAATTTTCAAAATATCCTAAACATCCCAAATTCGAACTTTGAGAATTATTTTGGAGCTAAATTCTGGCTCTCTGCATGTATTCCCTGTTTGAAATTACGACTTTTATACCGAAAATATGCCAATTACTGAAAGCAGCGATGGATCACATTTTGCCCAAACCCTCTCTGCAGTTTTCAAATTATCACAAGCATCCCAAATTTGACCCTTGAGTAATATTTTGGAGCCAAATTCTGGCTCTCTGCACATATTCACAGTTTGAAATTACGACATTTTTTACCGAAAATATGTCAATTACTGTGAGCAGCAATAGGTCACATTTTGGCCAAACCCCCCCCCCCCCCTGTAGTTTTCAAAATATCCCAAACATCCCAAATTCGACCCTTGAGAATTATTTGGAGCTATATTCTGGCTCTCTGCACGTATTCGCATTTTGAAATTACGACTTTTTATCCCAAACATTCCAAATTCGGCGCTTGAAAATAAGCCAATTACTGAAAGCAGCGATGGGTCACATTTTGCCCAAACCCCCCGGCAGTTTGCAAAATATCACAAACATCCCAAATTTGACCCATGAGCTATATTTTGGAGCCAAATTCAGGCTGTCTGCAGGTATTCGCTGTTTGAAATTACGACATTTTATAACGAAAACATGACAATTACTGAAAGCGGCAATGGATCACATTTTGCCTAAACCCTCCCTGCAGTTTTAATATACCCCAAACATCCCAAATTCGACGCTAGAGCCATATTTTGGAGCCAAATTCATGCTCTCTGCACGTATTAGCAGATTGAAATTATAAAATTTTATACCGAAAATATGCCAATTACTGAGTGTAGCGATGGATTACATTTTGCCCAAGCCCTCCTGCAGTTTTCAAAATATCCCAAACATCCCAAATTCGACCCTTGAGCTATATTTTGGAGCCAAATTTGGCTTTCTGCATGTATTCGCCGTTTGAAATTACGACTTTTTATACCAAAAATATGCCAATTATTGAAATCAGCGATGGGTCGCATTTTGACGAAACCCTCTCTGCAGTTTTCAAATTATCCCAAGCATTCCAAATTCGACCCTTGAGCCATATTTTGGAGCCAAATTCTGGCTCTCTGCACATATTCGCAGTTTGAAATTACGACATTTTATACTGAAAATATGTCAATAACTGAGAGCAGCGATATGTCACATATTGCCAGAAACCCACCCCCCTGCAGTTTTCAAAATATCCCAAATATCCCAAATTCGACGCCTGCGCCATTTTTTAAGCCAAATTCGGGCTCTCTGCACGTATTCGCAGTTTGAAATTACGTCTTTTTATACCGAAAATATGCCATTTACCGAGAGCAACGATGGATCACATTTTGCCCAAACCCTCCCTGCAGTTTTCAAAATATAGCAAACATCCCAAATTCGAAGCTTGAGCCATATTTTGGAGCCAAATTCTGGCTCTCTGCCTGTATTCGCAGTTTGAAATTACGAACTTTTATCCCGAAAATATGCCAATTACTGAGAGCGGCGATGGATCACAATTTGCCCAAACCTTCCCTGCAATTTTCAAAATATCCCAAACATCCCAAGTTCGAACCTTGAGAATTATTTTGGAGCTAAATTCTGGCTCTCTGCACGTATACGCAGTTTGAAATTACGACTTTTCATCCCAAACATCCCAAAATTGATGCTGGAAAATATGCCAATTACTGAAAGCAGCGATGGGTCACATTTTGCCCAAACCCCCCGGCAGTTTGCAAAATATCCCAAACATCCCAAATACGACCTTTGAGCCATATTTTGGAGCCAAATTCGTGCTCTCTGCACGTATTCGCAGTCTGAAATTACGTCTTTTTATACCGAAAAAATGTCAATTACTGAGAGCGGCGATGGGTCACATTTTTCCCAAACCCTTCCTGCAGTTTTCAAAATATCCGAAGCATCCCAAATTCAACGCTTGAGCCATATTTTGGAGCCAAATTCTGGCTCTCTGCATGTATTACCAGTTTGAAATTACGAATTTTGTACCGAAAATATGCCAATTACTGAAAGCGGCGATGGATCACAATTTGCCCAAACTTTCCCTGCAGTTTCCAAATTTTCCCAAACATCACAAATTTAACACTTGAGCCTTATTTTGGAGCCAAATTCTGGCGCTCTGCACCTATTCGCAGTTTGAAATTACGACTTTTTATACCGAAAATATATTAATTACTGAGAGCATATCCCAAACATCCTAAATTCGAACCTTGAGCCTTATTTTGGAGCCAAATTCTGACTCTCTGCAAGTATTCGCAGTTTGAAATTACGACTTCTTATACTGAAAATATGCCAATTACTGAAAGCAACGATGGATCACACTTTGCCCAAACCCTCCCTGCAGTTTTCAAAATATCCCAAACATCACAAATTCGACGCTTGAGCCATATTTTGGAGCCAAATTTGGGCTCTCTGCACGTATTCGCAGTTTGAAATTACGTCATTTTATACCGAAAATATGCCAATTACTGAGAGCGTCGATGGGTCACATTTTGCCCAACTCCCCCCCCTCACAAACATCCAAAATTCAACCCTTGTGCCAAATGTTGGATCCAAATTGTGGCTCTGCACATATTCGCAGTTTGAAATAACGACTTTTTATACTGAAAATATGTCAATTACTGAGAGCGGCGATGGATCACATTTTGCCCAAACCTTCCCTGCAGTTTTCGAAATATCCCAAACATCCCAAATTCGACCCTTGAGAATTATTTTGGAGCTAAATTCTGGCTCTCCAAACGTATTCGCAGTTTGAAATTACGACTTTTTATTCCGAAAACATGACAATTACTGAAAGCGGCGATAGATCACATTTTGCCCAAACCCTCCCTGCAGTTTTCAAAATATCCCAAACATCTCTAATTCGACGCTTGAACCATATTTTGGAGCCAAATTCGGGGTCTCTGCACGTGTTCGCAGTTTGTAATTATTTCATCTTATACCGAAAATATGCCAATTACTGAGTGTGGCGATGGATCACATTTTGCCCAGGCCATCCCTGCAGTTTTTAAAATATCCCAAACATCCCCAATTCGACCCTTGAGCCATATTTTGGAGCCAACGTTTGGCTTTCGGCATGTATTCGCAGTTTGAAATTACGACTTTTCATACCGAAAATATGCCAATTACTGAAAGCGGCGATGGATAACAATTTGCCCAAACCCTCCCTGCAGTTTTCAAAATATCCTAAACATCACAAATTCGACGCTTGAACGAGATTTTTGAGCCAAATTCGGGCTCTCTGCACGTATTCGCTTTTTGAAATTACGACTTTTTATACTGAAAATATGCCAATTACTGAAAGCTACGATGGATCACATTTTGCCCAAACCCTCCCTGCAGTTTCCAAAATATCCCAAATGTCCCAAATTCAACACTTGAGTTACAATTTGGAGCCAAATTCTGGCTCTCTGCACGTATTCGCAGTTTGAAATTACGACTTTTTATACCGAAAATATGCCAATTAATGAGAGCGGACATGGATCACATTTTTCCCAAACCTTCCCTGCAGTTTTCGAAATATCCCAAACATCCCAAATTCGACCCATGAGAATTATTTTGGTGCTAAATTCTGGCTCTCTGAACGTATTCGCAGTTTGAAATTACGACTTTTTATACCGAAAACATGACAATTACTGAAAGCGGCGATGGATCACATTTTGCCCAAACTCTCCCTGCAGTTTTCAAAAAATCCCAGGCATCCCAAATTCGACCCTTGAGCCATATTTTGGAGCCAACGTTTGGCTTTCTGCATGTATTCACAGTTTGAAATTACGACTTTTCATACTGAAAATATGCCAATTACTGACTGCGACGATGGGTCACATTTTGCCCAAACCACCCTGCAGTTTTCAAAATATCCCAAACATCCCAAATTCGACCCATGACCTATATTTTGGAGCTAAATTTTGGCTCTCTGCACGTATTCGCAGTTTGAAATTACGATATTTTATACCGAAAATATGCCAATTACTGAGTGCGACGATGGATCACATTTTGCATAAAGCCGTCCGTGCAGTTTTCAAAATATCCCAAACATCCCAAATTCGACGCTTGAGCCATATTTTGAGCCAAATTCTGGCTCTCTGCACATATTAGCAGTTTGAAATTACGAATTTATACACCGAAGATATGTCAATTACTGAGAGCGGCGATAGGTCACATTTTGCCCAAACCCCTCCCCCCCCCCCTGCAGATTTCGAAATATCCCAAACATCTTAAATATAAACTTGAGCCATATTTTGGAGTCAAATTCGGGCTCTATGCACGTATTAGCAGTCTGAAATTACGTCTTTTTATACCGAAAAAATGCCAATTACTGAGAGCAGCGATGGGTCACATTTTCCCCAAACCCTCCCTGCAGTTTTCAAAATATCCCAAGCATCCCTAATTCGACCCTTGAGCCATATTTTGGAGCCAAATTCTTGCTCTCTGCGCATATTCGCAGGTTGAAATTACGACATTTTATACCGAAAATATGTTAATTACCGAGAGCAGCGATGGGTGACATTTTGCCCAAACCCCCCGGCAGTTTGCAAAATATCCCAAACATCCAAAATACGACCTTTGAGCCATATTTTGGAGCCAAAATCTGGCTTTCTTCGCGTATTCGCAGTCTGAAATTACGTCTTTTTATACCGAAAAAATGCCAATTACTGAGAGCGGCGATGGGTCACATATTTCCCAAACCCTTCCTGCAGTTTTCAAAATATCCGAAGCATCCCAAATTCAACGCTTGAGCCATATTTTGGAGCCAAATTCTGGCTCTCTGCATGTATTACCAGTTTGTATTACCAGCTACATGATGTACTATTACGATTCCGCAATGGTATTTTCGCTTATACTGCTGATATCAGTAAAGCTTTCCTTAGAGTAGGCTTGCAAGAAGAGGATCGTAACTACACCAAATTTCTCTGGATAAAGGACCCACTGGATCCTGACAGTGATGTCATAACCTACCGGTTTGCCTCTGTGCTATTCGGAGCGACTTCCTCCCCGTTTCTACTTCAAGCCACATTAGATACACATTTGAGGAAGTCAAATAGCCCTTATAAAACATAGATCAGTGACAACACGTATGTCGATAATTTCCAGCGAACTACAAATGACAAATCCAAATTGGTAGAAATCTACCATGAGGCTAACCGTGAGTTATTAGGAGCCAATATGCCACTACAATCATGGGCCTCAAACAATAAATCATTAAACCAGATAATCGAGAAAGAATTTCCGGGTTATCAGGAGCCTAATCAATTAAAAGTTCTGGGCGTGGAATGGAACACAGGTACTGACGAGATGAATGTCAAGTCAGTACAAACCAATAATTCATCCCTCACCATGAGAAAATTACTCTCGTATGTCAGTCAACCATTTGACCCTTTAGGCTTACTTAGCCCTACATTAATAAGGGGCAAACTCCTAATGCAGGAATGCTGCCAAATTCTGGCTCTCTGCACATGTTCGCAGTTTGATATTACGAATTTTTATACCGAAAATATATTAATTACTGAGAGCATATCCCAAACATCATAAATTCGAACCTTGAGCCTTATTTTGGAGCCAATTTCTGACTCTCTGCAAGTATTCGCAGTTTAAAATTACGACTTTTTATACTGAAAATATGCCAATTACTGAAAGCAACGATGGATCACATTTTGCCCAAACCCTCCCTGCAGTTTTCAAAATATCCCAAACATCCCAAATTCGACGCTTGAGCCATATTTTGGAGCCAAATTATTGCTCTCTGCACATATTCGCAGTTTGAAATTACGAAATTATACACCGAAGATATGTCAATTACTGCGAGCAGCGAGAGGTCACATTTTACACCCCCCCCCCCCTGCAGTTTCAAAATATCTCAAACATCCTAAATTCGAAGCTTGAGCCATATATTGGAGCCAAATTTGGGCTCTCTGCACGAATTCGCAGTCTGAAATTACGTCTCTTTATACCGACAAAATGCCAATTACTGAGACCGGCGATGGGTCACATTTTGCCCAAACCCTCCCTGCAGTTTTAGAAATATCCTAAACATCACAAATTTCACGCTTGAGCCATATTTCTGAGCCAAATTCGGGCTCTCTGCACGTATTCGCTTTTTGAAATTACGACTTTTTATACCGAAAATATGCCAATTGCTGAAAGCAGCGATGGATCGAATTCTGACGAAACCCTCTCTGCAGTTTTCAAATTATCCCAAACACCCCAAATTCGACCCTTGAGCCATACTTTGGAGCCAAATTCCGGCTCTCTGCACATTTTTGCAGTATGAAATTTCGACATTTTATACCGAAAATATATCAATTACTGAGAGCAGCGACAGGTCACATTTTGCCCAAACCCCCCCCCCCCACCCTCCCCGGCAGTTTTCGAAATATCCCAAACATCCCAAATTCGACGCTTGAGATATATTTTGAAGTAAAATTCGGGCTCTCTGCACGTATTTGCAGTTTGAAATTACGTCTTTTTATACCGAAAATATGCCATTTACTGAGAGCGACGATGGATCACATTTTGCCCAAACCCTCCCTGCAGTTTTCAAAATATAGCAAACATCCCAATTTCGACGCTTGAGCCATATTTTGGAGCCAAATTCTGGCTCTCAGCATGTATTCCCAGTTTGAAATTACGACTTTTATACCAAAAATATGCCAATTACTGAAAGCGGCGATGGATCACATTTTGCCCAAACCCTCTCTGCAGTTTTCAAATTACGCCAAGAATCCCAAATTCGACCCTTGAGCCATATTTTGGAGCCAAATTCTGGATCTCTGCACATATTCGCAGTTTGAAATTACGATAGGTTTTACCGAAAATATGTCAATTATTGAGAACAGCAATAGGTCACACTTTGCCCAAACCCCCCCTGCAGTTTTCAAAATATCCCAAACATCCCAAATTCGACGCTTGAGCCATATTTTGAAGCCAAATTCGGGCTCTTTGCACGTATTAGCAGTTTGAAATTACGACTTTTTATACCGAAATTATGCCAATTACTGAGAGCGGCGATGGATCACATTTTGCCCAAACCTTCCCTGCAATTTTCAAAATATCCTAAACATCCCAAATTCGAACTTTGAGAATTATTTTGGAGCTAAATTCTGGCTCTCTGCATGTATTCCCTGTTTGAAATTACGACTTTTATACCGAAAATATGACAATTACTGAAAGCAGCGATGGATCACATTTTGCCCAAACCCTCTCTGCAGTTTTCAAATTATCCCAAGCATCCCAAATTCGACCCTTGAGTAATATTTTGGAGCCAAATTCTGGCTCTCAGCACATATTCACAGTTTGAAATTACGATATTTTTTACCGAAAATATGTCAATTACTGTGAGCAGCAATAGGTCACATTTTGCCCAAAATCCCCCCTGTAGTTTTCAAAATATCCCAAACATCCCAAATTCGACCCTTGAGAATTATTTTGGAGCTATATTCTGGCTCTCTGCACGTATTCGCATTTTGAAATTACGACTTTTTATCCCAAACATTCCAAATTTGACGCTTGAAAATAAGCCAATTACTGAAAGCAGTGATGGATCACATTTTGCCCAAACCCCCCGGCAGTTTGCAAAATATCACAAACATCCCAAATTTGACCCATGAGCTATATTTTGGAGCCAAATTCTGGCTGTCTGCAGGTATTCGCTGTTTGAAATTACGACATTTTATAACGAAAACATGACAATTACTGAAAGCGGCAATGGATCACATTTTGCCTAAACCCTCCCTGCAGTTTTAATATATCCCAAACATCCCAAATTCGACGCTAGAGCCATATTTTGGAGCCAAATTCATGCTCTCTGCACGTATTAGCAGAATGAAATTATAAAATTTTATACCGAAAATATGCCAATTACTGAGTGTAGCGATGGATTACATTTTGCCCAAGCCCTCCCTGCAGTTTTCAAAATATCCCAAACATCCCAAATTCGACCCTTGAGCTATATTTTGGAGCTCAAATTGGTATTATTTCAATAAATATACGATAAAAATGATACAAACACGTAATTGATTAGATAATAACCTTAAATACTTCATTTTCAATCAACTATTTGTTTCTCGTTGAAATACTGAGTAAGATATTGAAAAGGGGAGAAGTTCGGTTTATATTGCATATATCGACGTTTCAACCGGAATAGAGCGGTTTTACGTGTACATCTTCCATCGGTAATATAAACGGAAAATCAGGAACATTTTAGTTAATTCTAATGTAAACACATTGATTTTTATCTTTTGTATTGGAAACAACATTGTCATATGTCTTTTCTTGGATCTAAATAATACGAAACCTCGCTTTATGATTTGAAGTTAAAATCCTCAAATTTGGTATAATAGTGACTTTTTCACGTTAATCATGTAGTTTGATATTACGTAAATATATTCATCTTTACCAATATTTCGATACTATTTCATGTAGTATCACGATATATGATTTGGCCTTCAAATCTCAGAATGTCGCATAATATTGCATTTTAAGCAAGTTTTCTTGCATTTTGTTTCGTTCGAAAAATCATCGAATTTAGCAATATTTTGACGTTTATCATCCACTTTTCCTCTATGTGATTTAAACAAAATATCATCGAATTAGGCAATATTTTGCCGTTTTTCCACGTTTTTGTGAATTTTCAGTTTATGGGTTTAATTCATTATATATACGATAAAAATGATGAAAACACATAATTGATTAGATAATAACCTTAAATACTTCATTTTCAATCATTTATTTGTTTCTCGTTAAAATACTGTGTAAGATATTGAAAAGGGGAGAAGTTCGGTTTTTATTGCATATATCGACGTTTCAGCCGGATTAGAGCGGTTTTCCGTGTACATCTTCCATCGGTAATATAAACGGAAAAACAAGAACAATTTAATTAATTATAATGCAAACACATTGTTTTTTATCATTTGTATTGAAAACAACATTTTCATATATCTTTTCTTGGATCTAAATAATACGAATCCTCGCTCTGTGATTTGAAGTTAAAATCCTCAAATGTTGTATAACAGTGCCTTTTTCACGTTAATCATGTAGTTTGATAATACGTATGTATATATTCATTTTTACAAATATTTCAATACTATTTCATGTAGTATCATGATATATGATTTGGCCTTCAAATCTCAGAATGTCGCATAATATTGCATTATAAGCAAGTTTTCTTGTATTTTGTTTCGTACGAAAAATCATTGAATTTAGCAATATTTTGACGTTTATCATCCACTTTTCCTCTATGTGATTTAAACAAAATATCATCGAATTAGGCAATATTTTGCCGTTTTTCCACGTTTTTGTAAATTTTCAGTTTATGTATTTAATTCATTATATAAACGATAAAATGGATGCAAACACATAATTGATTAGATAATAACCTTAAATACTTCATTTTCAATCATCTATTTGTTTCTCGTTAAAATACTGTGTAAGATATTGAAAAGGGGAGAAGTTCGGTTTTTATTGCATATATCGACGTTTCAGCCGGATTAGAGCGGTTTTACGTGTACATCTTCCATCGGTAATATAAACGGAAAACCAAGAACATTTTAGTTAATGCTAATGAAAACACATTGTTATTTATTATTTGTATTGAAAACAACATTGTCATATGTCTTTCCTTAGATCTA
This sequence comes from Procambarus clarkii, assembly GCF_040958095.1. NCBI lineage: Eukaryota > Metazoa > Arthropoda > Malacostraca > Decapoda > Cambaridae > Procambarus > Procambarus clarkii. The sequence continues at coordinate 3,745,129 of NW_027189138.1, read as the reverse complement.
AATAATACGAAACCTCGCCTTATGATTTGAAGTTAAAATCCTCATATATGGTAAAATAGTGACTTTTTTCACGTTTTTCATGTAGTGTGATTTTACGTAAATATATACGTTTTTAACAATATTTCGAAACTATTTCATGTAGTATTACGATATGTGATTTGGCCTTCATATCTCAGAATTTCGCATAATATTGCATTTTAAGCAAGTTTTCTTGCATTTGTTTTGTACGAAAAATCGTCGAATTTAGCAATATTTTGACGTTTATCATCTCCTTTTCCTTTATGTGATTTAAACAAAATATCATCGAATTAGGCAATATTTTGCCGTTTTTCCACGTTTTTGTGAATTTTCAGTCTATGGGTATTAATTCATTATATATACGATAAGAATGATGCAAACACATAATTGATTAGATAATAACCTTAAATACTTCATTTTCAATCATCTATTTGTTTCTCGTTAAAATACTGTGTAAGATATTGAAAAGGGGAGAAGTTCGGTTTTTATTCCATATATCGACGTTTCAGCCGGATTAGAGCGGTTTTTCGTGTACATCTTCCGTCGGTAATATAAACGGAAAATCAACAACATTTTAGTTAATTCTAATGAAAACACATTGTTTTTTATCATTTGTATTGGAAACAACATTGTCATATGTCTTTTCTTGGATCTAAATAATACGAAACCTCGCTCTATGATTTGAAGTTAAAATCCTCATATATGGTAAAATAGTGACTTTTTTCACGTTTTTCATGTAGTGTGATTTTACGTAAATATATACGTTTTTACCAATATTTCGATACTATTTCATGTAGTATCACGATATGTGATTTGGCCTTCAAATCTCAAAATTTCGCATAATATTGCATTTAAGCAAGTTTTCTTGCATTTTGTTTCGTACGAAAAATCATCGAATTTAGCAACATTTTGACGTTTATCATCCCCTTTTCCTTTATGTGATTTAAACAAAATATCATCGAACTAGGCAATATTTGGCCGTTTTTCCACGTTTTTGTGAGCTTTCAGTCTATGGGTATTAATTTATTATATATACGATAAAAATGATGCAAACACATAATTGATTAGATAATAACCTTAAATACTTCATTTTCAATCATCTATTTGTTTCTCGTTAAAATACTGTGTAAGATATTGAAAAGGGGAGAAGTTCGGTTTTTATTGCATATATCGACGTTTCAGCCGGATTAGAGCGGTTTTACGTGTACATCTTCCATCGGTAATATAAACGGAAAAACAAGAACAATTTAATTAATTATAATGCAAACACATTGTTTTTTATCATTTGTATTGAAAACAACATTTTCATATATCTTTTCTTGGATCTAAATAATACGAATCCTCGCTCTGTGATTTGAAGTTAAAATCCTCAAATGTTGTATAACAGTGCCTTTTTCACGTTAATCATGTAGTTTGATAATACGTATGTATATATTCATTTTTACAAATATTTCAATACTATTTCATGTAGTATCATGATATATGATTTGGCCTTCAAATCTCAGAATGTCGCATAATATTGTATTATAAGCAAGTTTTCTTGTATTTTGTTTCGTACGAAAAATCATTGAATTTAGCAATATTTTGACGTTTATCATCCACTTTTCCTCTATGTGATTTAAACAAAATATCATCGAATTAGGCAATATTTTGCCGTTTTTCCACGTTTTTGTAAATTTTCAGTTTATGTATTTAATTCATTATATAAACGATAAAAATGATGCAAACACATAATTGATTAGATAATAACCTTAAATACTTCATTTTCAATCATCTATTTGTTTCTCGTTAAAATACTGTGTAAAATATTGAAAAGGGGAGAAGTTCGGTTTTTATTGAATATATCGACGTTTCAGCCGGATTAGAGCGGTTTTACGTGTACATCTTCCATCGGTAATATAAACGGAAAACGAAGAACATTTTAGTTAATGCTAATGAAAACACATTGTTATTTATTATTTGTATTGGAAACAACATTGTCATATGTCTTTCCTTAGATCTAAATAATACGAAACCTCGCCTTATGATTTGAAGTTAAAATCCTCATATATGGTAAAATAGTGACTTTTTTCACGTTTTTCATGTAGTGTGATTTTACGTAAATATATACGTTTTTAACAATATTTCGAAACTATTTCATGTAGTATTACGATATGTGATTTGGCCTTCATATCTCAGAATTTCGCATAATATTGCATTTTAAGCAAGTTTTCTTGCATTTGTTTTGTACGAAAAATCGTCGAATTTAGCAATATTTTGACGTTTATCATCTCCTTTTCCTTTATGTGATTTAAACAAAATATCATCGAATTAGGCAATATTTTGCCGTTTTTCCACGTTTTTGTGAATTTTCAGTCTATGGGTATTAATTCATTATATATACGATAAGAATGATGCAAACACATAATTGATTAGATAATAACCTTAAATACTTCATTTTCAATCATCTATTTGTTTCTCGTTAAAATACTGTGTAAGATATTGAAAAGGGGAGAAGTTCGGTTTTTATTGCATATATCGACGTTTCAGCCGGATTAGAGCGGGTTTTTCGTGTACATCTTCTGTCGGTAATATAAACGGAAAATCAACAACATTTTAGTTAATTCTAATGAAAACACATTGTTTTTATCATTTGTATTGAAAACAACATTTTCATATATCTTTTCTTGGATCTAAATAATACGAATCCACGCTCTGTGATTTGAAGTTAAAATCCTCAAATGTTGTATAACAGTGCCTTTTTCACGTTAATCATGTAGTTTGATAATACGTATGTATATATTCATTTTTACAAATATTTCAATACTATTTCATGTAGTATCATGATATATGATTTGGCCTTCAAATCTCAGAATGTCGCATAATATTGCATTTTAAGCAAGTTTTCTTGCATTTTGTTTCGTACGAAAAATCATTGAATTTAGCAATATTTTGACGTTTATCATCCACTTTTCCTCTATGTGATTTAAACATAATATCATCGAATTAGGCAATATTTTGCCGTTTTTCCACGTTTTTGTAAATTTTCAGTTTATGTATTTAATTCATTATATAAACGATAAAAATGATGCAAACACATAATATGATAATAACCTTAAATACTTCATTTTCAATCATCTATTTGTTTCTCGTTAAAATACTGTGTAGGATATTGAAAAGGGGAGAAGTTCGGTTTTTATTGCATATATCGACGTTTCAGCCGGATTAGAGCGGTTTTACGTGTACATCGTCCATCGGTAATATAAACGGAAAATCAAGAACATTTTAGTTAATGCTAATGAAAACACATTGTTTTTTATCATTTGTATTGGAAACAACATTGTCATATGTCTTTTCTTAGATCTAAATAATACGAAACCTCGCTCTATGATTTGCAGTTAAAACCCTCATATATGGTAAAATAATGAACTTTTTCACGTTTTTCATGTTGTGTGATTTTACGTAAAAATATTCGTTTTTACCAATATTTCGATACTATTTCATGTAGTATCACGATATATGATTTGGCCTTCAAATCTCAGAATGTCGCATAATATTGCATTTTAAGCAAGTTTTCTTGCATTTTGTTTCGTACGAAAAATCGTCGAATTTAGCAATATTTTGACGTTTATCATCTCCTTTTCCTTTATGTGATTTAAACAAAATATCATCGAATTAGGCCATATTTTGCCGTTTTTCCACGTTTTTGTTAATTTTCAGTTTATGGGTTTAATTCATTATTTATACGATAAAAATGATACAAACACATAATTGATTAGATAATAACCTTAAATACTTCATTTTCAATCATCTATTTGTTTCTCGTTAAAATACTGTGTAAGATATTGAAAAGGGGAGAAGTTCGGTTTTTATTGCATATATCGACGTTTCAGCCGGATTAGAGCGGTTTTACGTGTACATCTTCCATCGGTAATATAAACGGAAAACCAAGAACATTTTAGTTAATGCTAATGAAAACACATTGTTATTTATTATTTGTATTGGAAACAACATTGTCATATGTCTTTCTTTAGATCTAAATAATACGAAACCTCGCTCAATGATTTGAAGTTAAAATCCTCATATATGGTAAAATAGTGACTTTTTTCACGTTTTTCATGTAGTGTGATTTTACGTAAATATATACGTTTTTAACAATATTTCGAAACTATTTCATGTAGTATTACGATATGTGATTTGGCCTTCATATCTCAGAATTTCGCATAATATTGCATTTTAAGCAAGTTTTCTTGCATTTGTTTTGTACGAAAAATCGTCGAATTTAGCAATATTTTGACGTTTATCATCTCCTTTTCCTTTATGTGATTTAAACAAAATATCATCGAATTAGGCAATATTTTGCCGTTTTTCCACGTTTTTGTGAATTTTCAGTCTATGGGTATTAATTCATTATATATACGATAAAAATGATGCAAACACATAATTGATTAGATAATAACCTTAAATACTTCATTTTCAATCAACTATTTGTTTCTCGTTAAAATTCTAAGTAAGATATTAAAAAGGGGAGAAGTTCTGTTTTTATTGCATATATCGACGTTTCAGCCGGAATAGAGCGTTTTTCGTGTACATTTTTCATAGGTAATATAAACGGAAAATCAGGAACATTTTAGTTAATTCTAATGAAAACACATTGATTTTTATCATTTGTATTGGAAACAACATTGTCATATGTCTTTTCTTGGATCTAAATAATACGAAACCTCGCTCTATGATTTGAAGTTAAAATCCCCATATATGGTAAAATAGTGACTTTTTTCACGTTTTTTATGTAGTGTGATTTTACGTAAATATATACGTTTTTACCAATAATTCGATACTATTTCATGTAGTATCATGATATGTGATTTGGCCTTCAAATCTCAGAATTTCGCATAATATTGCATTTTAAGCAAGTTTTCTTGCATTTCGTTTCGTACGAAAAATCATCGAATTTAGCAATATTTTGACGTTTATCATCCACTTTTCCTCTATGTGATTTAAACAAAATATCATCGAACTAGGCAATATTTGGCCGTTTTTCCACGTTTTTGTGAGTTTTCAGTCTATGGGTATTAATTCATTATATATACGATAAAAATGATGCAAACACATAATTGATTAGATAATAACCTTAAATACTTCATTTTCAATCATTTATTTGTTTCTCGTTAAAATACTGTGTAAGATATTGAAAAGGGGAGAAGTTCGGTTTTTATTGCATATATCGACGTTTCAGCCGGATTAGAGCGGTTTTACGTGTACATCTTCCATCGGTAATATAAACGGAAAATCAAGAACATTTTAGTTAATTCTAATGAAAACACATTGTTTTTTATCATTTGTATTGAAAACAACATTGTCATATATCTTTTCTTGGATCTAAATAATACGAAACCTCGCTCTATGATTTGAAGTTAAAATCCTCAAATATTGTATAATAGTGACTTTTTCACGTTAATCATGTAGTTTGATATTACGTAAATATATTCATTTTTACCAATATTTCGATACTATTTCATGTAGTATCACGATATATGATTTGGCCTTCAAATCTCAGAATGTCGCATAATATTGCATTTTAAGCAAGTTTTCTTGCATTTTGTTTCGTTCGAAAAATCATCGAATTTAGCATTATTTTGACGTTTATCATCCACTTTTCCTCTATGTGATTTAAACAAAATATCATCGAATTAGGCAATATTTTGCCGTTTTTCCACGTTTTTGTGAATTTTCAGTTTATGGGTTTAATTCATTATATATACGATAAAAATGATGAAAACACATAATTGATTAGATAATAACCTTAAATACTTCATTTTCAATCATTTATTTGTTTCTCGTTAAAATACTGTGTAAGATATTGAAAAAGGGAGAAGTTCGGTTTTTATTGCATATATCGACGTTTCAGCCGGATTAGAGCGGTTTTCCGTGTATATCTTCCATCGGTAATATAAACGGAAAAACAAGAACAATTTAATTAATTATAATGCAAACACATTGTTTTTTATCATTTGTATTGAAAACAACATTTTCATATATCTTTTCTTGGATCTAAATAATACGAATCCTCGCTCTGTGATTTGAAGTTAAAATCCTCATATGTTGTATAACAGTGCCTTTTTCACGTTAATCATGTAGTTTGATAATACGTATGTATATATTCATTTTTACAAATATTTCAATACTATTTCATGTAGTATCATGATATATGATTTGGCCTTCAAATCTCAGAATGTCGCATAATATTGCATTTTAAGCAAGTTTTCTTGCATTTTGTTTCGTACGAAAAATCATTGAATTTAGCAATATTTTGACGTTTATCATCCACTTTTCCTCTATGTGATTTAAACAAAATATCATCGAATTAGGCAATATTTTGCCGTTTTTCCACGTTTTTGTAAATTTTCAGTTTATGGATTTAATTCATTATATAAACGATAAAAATGATGCAAACACATAATTGATTAGATAATAACCTTAAATACTTCATTTTCAATCATCTATTTGTTTCTCGTTAAAATACTGTGTAGGATATTGAAAAGGGGAGAAGTTCGGTTTTATTGCATATATCGACGTTTCAGCCGGATTAGAGCGGTTTTACGTGTACATCTTCCATCGGTAATATAAACGGAAAACCAAGAACATTTTAGTTAATGCTAATGAAAACACATTGTTATTTATCATTTGTATTGGAAACAACATTGTCATATGTCTTTCCTTAGATGTAAATAATACGAAACCTCGCTCTATGATTTGAAGTTAAAATCCTCATATATGGTAAAATAGTGACTTTTTTCACGTTTTTCATGTAGTGTGATTTTACGTAAATATATACGTTTTTACCAATATTTCGATACTATTTCATGTAGTATCACGATATATGATTTGGCATTCAAATCTCAGAATGTCGCATAATATTGCATTTTAAGCAAGTTTTCTTGCATTTTGTTTCGTACGAAAAATCGTCGAATTTAGCAATATTTTGACGTTTATCATCTCCTTTTCCTTTATGTGATTTAAACAAAATATCATCGAATTAGGCCATATTTTGCCGTTTTTCCACGTTTTTGTGAATTTTCAGTTTATGGGTGTAATTCATTATTTATACGATAAAAATGATACAAACACATAATTGATTAGATAATAACCTTAAATACTTCATTTTCAATCATCTATTTGTTTCTCGTTAAAATACTGTGTAAGATATTGAAGAGGGGAGAAGTTCGGTTTTTATTGCATATATCGACGTTTCAGCCGGATTAGAGCGGTTTTACGTGTACATCTTCCATCGGTAATATAAACGGAAAACCAAGAACATTTTAGTTAATGCTAATGAAAACACATTGTTATTTATTATTTGTATTGGAAACAACATTGTCATATGTCTTTTCCTGGATCTTAATAATACGAAACCTCGCTCTATGATTTGAAGTTAAAATCCTCATATATGGTAAAATAGTGACTTTTTTTCACGTTTTTCATGTAGCGTGATTTTATGTAAATATATACGTTTTTACCAATATTTCGATACTATTTCATGTAGTATCACGATATGTGATTTGGCCTTCAAATCTCAGAATTTCGCATAATATTGCATTTTAAGCAAGTTTTCTTGCATTTCGTTTCGTACGAAAAATCGTCGAATTTAGCAATATTTTGACGTTTATCATCTCCTTTTCCTCTATGTGATTTAAACAAAATATCATCGAGTTAGGCAATATTTTGCCGTTTTTCCACGGTTTTGTGAATTTTCAGTTTATGGGTTTAATTCATTATATATACGATAAAAATGATGCAAACACATAATTGATTAGATAATAACCTTAAATACTTCATTTTCAATCAACTATTTGTTTCTCGTTAAAATTCTAAGTAAGATATTAAAAAGGGGAGAAGTTCTGTTTTTATTGCATATATCGACGTTTCAGCCGGAATAGAGCGTTTTTCGTGTACATTTTTCATAGGTAATATAAACGGAAAATCAGGAACATTTTAGTTAATTCTAATGAAAACACATTGATTTTTATCATTTGTATTGGAAACAACATTGTCATATGTCTTTTCTTGGATCTAAATAATACGAAACCTCGCTCTATGATTTGAAGTTAAAATCCCCATATATGGTAAAATAGTGACTTTTTTCACGTTTTTTATGTAGTGTGATTTTACGTAAATATATACGTTTTTACCAATAATTCGATACTATTTCATGTAGTATCATGATATGTGATTTGGCCTTCAAATCTCAGAATTTCGCATAATATTGCATTTTAAGCAAGTTTTCTTGCATTTCGTTTCGTACGAAAAATCATCGAATTTAGCAATATTTTGACGTTTATCATCCACTTTTCCTCTATGTGATTTAAACAAAATATCATCGAACTAGGCAATATTTGGCCGTTTTTCCACGTTTTTGTGAGTTTTCAGTCTATGGGTATTAATTCATTATATATACGATAAAAATGATGCAAACACATAATTGATTAGATAATAACCTTAAATACTTCATTTTCAATCATCTATTTGTTTCTCGTTAAAATACTGTGTAAGATATTGAAAAGGGGAGAAGTTCGGTTTTTATTGCATATATCGACGTTTCAGCCGGATTAGAGCGGTTTTACGTGTACATCTTCCATCGGTAATATAAACGGAAAATCAAGAACATTTTAGTTAATTCTAATGAAAACACATTGTTTTTTATCATTTGTATTGAAAACAACATTGTCATATATCTTTTCTTGGATCTAAATAATACGAAACCTCGCTCTATGATTTGAAGTTAAAATCCTCAAATATTGTATAATAGTGACTTTTTCACGTTAATCATGTAGTTTGATATTACGTAAATATATTCATTTTTACCAATATTTCGATACTATTTCATGTAGTATCACGATATATGATTTGGCCTTCAAATCTCAGAATGTCGCATAATATTGCATTTTAAGCAAGTTTTCTTGCATTTTGTTTCGTTCGAAAAATCATCGAATTTAGCATTATTTTGACGTTTATCATCCACTTTTCCTCTATGTGATTTAAACAAAATATCATCGAATTAGGCAATATTTTGCCGTTTTTCCACGTTTTTGTGAATTTTCAGTTTATGGGTTTAATTCATTATATATACGATAAAAATGATGAAAACACATAATTGATTAGATAATAACCTTAAATACTTCATTTTCAATCATTTATTTGTTTCTCGTTAAAATACTGTGTAAGATATTGAAAAAGGGAGAAGTTCGGTTTTTATTGCATATATCGACGTTTCAGCCGGATTAGAGCGGTTTTCCGTGTATATCTTCCATCGGTAATATAAACGGAAAAACAAGAACAATTTAATTAATTATAATGCAAACACATTGTTTTTTATCATTTGTATTGAAAACAACATTTTCATATATCTTTTCTTGGATCTAAATAATACGAATCCTCGCTCTGTGATTTGAAGTTAAAATCCTCATATGTTGTATAACAGTGCCTTTTTCACGTTAATCATGTAGTTTGATAATACGTATGTATATATTCATTTTTACAAATATTTCAATACTATTTCATGTAGTATCATGATATATGATTTGGCCTTCAAATCTCAGAATGTCGCATAATATTGCATTTTAAGCAAGTTTTCTTGCATTTTGTTTCGTACGAAAAATCATTGAATTTAGCAATATTTTGACGTTTATCATCCACTTTTCCTCTATGTGATTTAAACAAAATATCATCGAATTAGGCAATATTTTGCCGTTTTTCCACGTTTTTGTAAATTTTCAGTTTATGGATTTAATTCATTATATAAACGATAAAAATGATGCAAACACATAATTGATTAGATAATAACCTTAAATACTTCATTTTCAATCATCTATTTGTTTCTCGTTAAAATACTGTGTAGGATATTGAAAAGGGGAGAAGTTCGGTTTTATTGCATATATCGACGTTTCAGCCGGATTAGAGCGGTTTTACGTGTACATCTTCCATCGGTAATATAAACGGAAAACCAAGAACATTTTAGTTAATGCTAATGAAAACACATTGTTATTTATCATTTGTATTGGAAACAACATTGTCATATGTCTTTCCTTAGATGTAAATAATACGAAACCTCGCTCTATGATTTGAAGTTAAAATCCTCATATATGGTAAAATAGTGACTTTTTTCACGTTTTTCATGTAGTGTGATTTTACGTAAATATATACGTTTTTACCAATATTTCGATACTATTTCATGTAGTATCACGATATATGATTTGGCATTCAAATCTCAGAATGTCGCATAATATTGCATTTTAAGCAAGTTTTCTTGCATTTTGTTTCGTACGAAAAATCGTCGAATTTAGCAATATTTTGACGTTTATCATCTCCTTTTCCTTTATGTGATTTAAACAAAATATCATCGAATTAGGCCATATTTTGCCGTTTTTCCACGTTTTTGTGAATTTTCAGTTTATGGGTGTAATTCATTATTTATACGATAAAAATGATACAAACACATAATTGATTAGATAATAACCTTAAATACTTCATTTTCAATCATCTATTTGTTTCTCGTTAAAATACTGTGTAAGATATTGAAGAGGGGAGAAGTTCGGTTTTTATTGCATATATCGACGTTTCAGCCGGATTAGAGCGGTTTTACGTGTACATCTTCCATCGGTAATATAAACGGAAAACCAAGAACATTTTAGTTAATGCTAATGAAAACACATTGTTATTTATTATTTGTATTGGAAACAACATTGTCATATGTCTTTTCCTGGATCTTAATAATACGAAACCTCGCTCTATGATTTGAAGTTAAAATCCTCATATATGGTAAAATAGTGACTTTTTTTCACGTTTTTCATGTAGCGTGATTTTATGTAAATATATACGTTTTTACCAATATTTCGATACTATTTCATGTAGTATCACGATATGTGATTTGGCCTTCAAATCTCAGAATTTCGCATAATATTGCATTTTAAGCAAGTTTTCTTGCATTTCGTTTCGTACGAAAAATCGTCGAATTTAGCAATATTTTGACGTTTATCATCTCCTTTTCCTCTATGTGATTTAAACAAAATATCATCGAGTTAGGCAATATTTTGCCGTTTTTCCACGGTTTTGTGAATTTTCAGTTTATGGGTTTAATTCATTATATATACGATAAAAATGATGCAAACACATAATTGATTAGATAATAACCTTAAATACTTCATTTTCAATCAACTATTTATTTCTCGTTAAAATTTTGAGTAAGATAATAAAAAGGGGAGAAGTTCTGTTTTTATTGCATATATCGACGTTTCAGCCGGAATAGAGCGTTTTTCGTGTACATTTTCCATAAGTAATATAAACGGAAAATCAGGAACATTTTAATTAATTCTAATGAAAACACATTGATTTTTATCATTTGTATTGGAAACAACATTGTCATATGTCTTTTCTTGGATCTAAATAATACGAAACCTCGCTCTATGATTTGAAGTTAAAATCCTCATATATGGTAAAATAGTGACTTTTTTCACGTTTTTCATGTAGTGTGATTTTACGTAAATATATACGTTTTTACCAATATTTCGATACTATTTCATGTAGTATCACGATATGTGATTTGGACTTCAAATCTCAAAATTTCGCATAATATTGCATTTAAGCAAGTTTTCTTGCATTTTGTTTCGTACGAAAAATCATCGAATTTAGCAATATTTTGACGTTTATCATCCCCTTTTCCTTTATGTGATTTAAACAAAATATCATCGAACTAGGCAATATTTGGCCGTTATTCCACGTTTTTGTGAGTTTTCAGTCTATGGGTATTAATTCATTATATATACGATAAAAATGATGCAAACACATAATTGATTAGATAATAACCTTAAATACTTCATTTTCAATCATCTATTTGTTTCTCGTTAAAATACTGTGTAAGATATTGAAAAGGGGAGAAGTTCGGTTTTTATTGCATATATCGACGTTTCAGCCGGATTAGAGCGGTTTTACGTGTACATCTTCCATCGGTAATATAAACGGAAAATCAAGAACATTTTAGTTAATTCTAATGAAAACACATTGTTTTTTATCATTTGTATTGAAAACAACATTGTCATATATCTTTTCTTGGATCTAAATAATACGAAACCTCGCTCTATGATTTGAAGTTAAAATCCTCAAATATTGTATAATAGTGACTTTTTCACGTTAATCATGTAGTTTGATATTACGTAAATATATTAATTTTTACCAATATTTCGATACTATTTCATGTAGTATCACGATATATGATTTGGCCTTCAAATCTCAGAATGTCGCATAATATTGCATTTTAAGCAAGTTTTCTTGCATTTTGTTTCGTTCGAAAAATCATCGAATTTAGCAATATTTTGACGTTTATCATCCACTTTTCCTCTATGTGATTTTAACAAAATATCATCGAATTAGGCAATATTTTGCCGTTTTTCCACGTTTTTGTGAATTTTCAGTTTATGGGTTTAATTCATTATATATACGATAAAAATGATGAAAACACATAATTGATTAGATAATAACCTTAAATACTTCATTTTCAATCATTTATTTGTTTCTCGTTAAAATACTGTGTAAGATATTGAAAAGGGGAGAAGTTCGGTTTTTATTGCATATATCAACGTTTCAGCCGGATTAGAGCGGTTTTCCGTGTACATCTTCCATCGGTAATATAAACGGAAAAACAAGAACAATTTAATTAATTATAATGCAAACACATTGTTTTTTATCATTTGTATTGAAAACAACATTTTCATATATCTTTTCTTGGATCTAAATAATACGAATCCTCGCTCTGTGATTTGAAGTTAAAATCCTCAAATGTTGTATAACAGTGCCTTTTTCACGTTAATCATGTAGTTTGATAATACGTATGTATATATTCATTTTTACAAATATTTCAATACTATTTCATGTAGTATCATGATATATGATTTGGCCTTCAAATCTCAGAATGTCGCATAATATTGCATTTTAAGCAAGTTTTCTTGCATTTTGTTTCGTACGAAAAATCATTGAATTTAGCAATATTTTGACGTTTATCATCCACTTTTCCTCTATGTGATTTAAACAAAATATCATCGAATTAGGCAATATTTTGCCGTTTTTCCACGTTTTTGTAAATTTTCAGTTTATGTATTTAATTCATTATATAAACGATAAAAATGATGCAAACACATAATTGATTAGATAATAACCTTAAATACTTCATTTTCAATCATCTATTTGTTTCTCGTTAAAATACTGTGTAGGATATTGAAAAGGGGAGAAGTTCGGTTTTTATTGCATATATCGACGTTTCAGCCGGATTAGAGCGGTTTTACGTGTACATTTTCCATCGGTAATATAAACGGAAAATCAAGAACATTTTAGTTAATGATAATGAAAACACATTGTTTTTTATCATTTGTATTGGAAACAACATTGTCATATGTCTTTTCTTAGATCTAAATAATACGAAACCTCGCTCTATGATTTGCAGTTAAAACCCTCATATATGGTAAAATAATGAACTTTTTCACGTTTTTCATGTTGTGTGATTTTACGTAAAAATATACGTTTTTACCAATATTTCGATACTATTTCATGTAGTATCACGATATATGATTTGGCCTTCAAATCTCAGAATGTCGCATAATATTGCATTTTAAGCAAGTTTTCTTGCATTTTGTTTCGTACGAAAAATCGTCGAATTTAGCAATATTTTGACGTTTATCATCTCCTTTTCCTTTATGTGATTTAAAGAAAATATCATCGAATTAGGCCATATTTTGCCGTTTTTCCACGTTTTTGTGAATTTTCAGTTTATGGGTTTAATTCATTATTTATACGATAAAAATGATACAAACACATAATTGATTAGATAATAACCTTAAATACTTCATTTTCAATCATCTATTTGTTTCTCGTTAAAATACTGTGTAAGATATTGAAAAGGGGAGAAGTTCGGTTTTTATTGCATATATCGACGTTTCAGCCGGATTAGAGCGGTTTTACGTGTACATCTTCGGTCGGTAATATAAACGGAAAATCAACAACATTTTAGTTAATGCTAATGAAAACACATTGTTTTTTATCATTTGTATTGGAAACAACATTGTCATATGTCTTTTCTTGGATCTAAATAATACGAAACCTCGCTCTATGATTTGAAGTTAAAATCCTCATATATGGTAAAATAGTGACTTTTTTCACGTTTTTCATGTAGTGTGATTTTACGTAAATATATACGTATTTACCAATATTTCGATACTATTTCATGTAGTATCACGATATGTGATTTGGCCTTCAAATCTCAGAATTTCGCATAATATTGCATTTTTAAGCAAGTTTTCTTGCATTTTGTTTTGTACGAAAAATCGTCGAATTTAGCAATATTTTGACCTTTATCATCTCCCTTTCCTTTATGTGATTTAAACAAAATATCATCGAGTTAGGCAATATTTTGCCGTTTTTCCACGGTTTTGTGAATTTTCAGTTTATGGGTTTAATTCATTATATATACGATAAAAATGATGCAAACACATAATTGATTAGATAATAACCTTAAATACTTCATTTTCAATCAACTATTTATTTCTCGTTAAAATTCTGAGTAAGATAATAAAAAGGGGAGAAGTTCTGTTTTTATTGCATATATCGAAGTTTCAGCCGGAATAGAGCGTTTTTCGTGTACATTTTCCATAAGTAATATAAACGGAAAATCAGGAACATTTTAATTAATTCTAATGAAAACACATTGATTTTTATCATTTGTATTGGAAACAACATTGTCATATGTCTTTTCTTGGATCTAAATAATACGAAACCTCGCTCTATGATTTGAAGTTAAAATCCTCATATATGGTAAAATAGTGACTTTTTTCACGTTTTTCATGTAGTGTGATTTTACGTAAATATATACGTTTTTACCAATATTTCGATACTATTTCATGTAGTATCACGATGTGATTTGGCCTTCAAATCTCAAAACTTCGCATTTAAGCAAGTTTTCTTGCATTTTGTTTCGTACGAAAATTCGGCGAATTTAGCAATATTTTGACGTTTATCATCTCCTTTTCCTTTATGTGATTTAAACAAAATATCATCGAATTAGGCAATATTTTGCCGTTTTTCCACGTTTTTGTGAATTTTCAGTCTATGGGTATTAATTCATTATATATACGATAAAAATGATGCAAACACATAATTGATTAGATAATAACCTTAAATACTTCAATTTCAATCATCTATTTGTTTCTCGTTAAAATACTGAGTAAGATATTGAAAAGGGGAGAAGTTCGGTTTTTATTGCATATATCGACGTTTCAGCCGGATTAGAGCGGTTTTACGTGTACATCTTCCATCGGTAATATAAACGGAAAATCAAGAACATTTTAGTTAATGCTAATGAAAACACATTGTTTTTTATCATTTGTATTGAAAACAACATTGTCATATATCTTTTCTTGGATCTAAATAATACGAAACCTCGCTCTATGATTTGAAGTTAAAACCCTCATATATGGTAAAATAGTGAACTTTTTCACGTTTTTCATGTTGTGTGATTTTACGTAAAAATATACGTTTTTACAAATATTTCGATACTATTTCATGTAGTATCACGATATGTGCTTTGGCCTTCAAATCTCAGAATTTCGCATAATATTGCATTTTTAAGCAAGTTTTCTTGCATTTTGTTTTGTACGAAAAATCGTCGAACTTAGCAATATTTTGACGTTTACCATCTCCTTTTCCTTTATGTGATTTAAACAAAATATCATCGAATTAGGCAATATATTGCCGTTTTTCTACGTTTTTGTGAATTTTCAGTCTGTGGGTATTAATTCATTATATATACGATAAAAATGATGCAAACACATAATTGATTAGATAATAACCTTAAATACTTCATTTTCAATCATCTATTTGTTTCTCGTTAAAATACTGAGTAAGATAATAAAAAGGGGAGAAGTTCTGTTTTTATTGCATATATCGACGTTTCAGCCGGAATAGAGCGTTTTTCGTGTACGTTTTCCATAAGTAATATAAACGGAAAATCAGGAACATTTTAATTAATTCTAATGAAAACACATTGATTTTTATCATTTGTATTGGAAACAACATTGTCATATGTCTTTTCTTGGATCTAAATAATACGAAACCTCGCTCTATGATTTAAAGTTAAAATCCTCATATATGGTAAAATAGTGACTTTTTTCACGTTTTTCATGTAGTGTGATTTTACGTAAATATATACGTTTTTACCAATATTTCGATACTATTTCATGTAGTATCACGATATGTGATTTGGCCTTCAAATCTCAAAATTTCGCATAATATTGCATTTAAGCAAGTTTTCTTGCATTTTTTTCGTACGAAAATTCGGCGAATTTAGCAATATTTTGACGTTTATCATCTCCTTTTCCTTTATGTGATTTAAACAAAATATCATCGAATTAGGCAATATTTTGCCGTTTTTCCACGTTTTTGTGAATTTTCAGTCTATGCGTATTAATTCATTATATATACGATAAAAATGATGCAAACACATAATTGATTAGATAATAACCTTAAATATTTCATTTTCAATCATCTATTTGTTTCTCGTTAAAATACAGAGTAAGATATTGAAAAGGGGAGAAGTTCGGTTTTTATTGCATATATCGACATTTCAGCCGGATTAGAGCGGTTTTACGTGTACATCTTCCATCGGTAATATAAACGGAAAATCAAGAACATTTTAGTTGATTCTAATGAAAACACATTAATTTTTATCATTTGTATTGAAAACAACATTGTCATATATCTTTTCTTGGATCTAAATAATACGAATCCTCGCTCTATGATTTGAAGTTAAAATCCTCATATATGGTAAAATAGTGAACTTTTTCACGTTTTTCATGTTGTGTGATTTTACGTAAAAATATACGTTTATACAAATATTTCGATACTATTTCATGTAGTATCACGATATGTGATTTGGCCTTCAAATCTCAGAATTTCGCATAGTATTGCATTTTTAAGCAAGTTTTCTTGCATTTTGTTTCGTACGAAAAATCGTCGAATTTATCAATATTTTGACGTTTATCATCTCCTTTTCCTTAATGGGATTTAAACAAAATATCATCGAATTAGGCAGTATTTTGCCGTTTTTCCACGTTTTTGTGAATTTTCAGTCTATGGGTATTAATTCATTATATATACGATAAAAATGATGCAAACACATAATTGATTAGATAATAACCTTAAATACTTTATTTTCAATCATCTATTTGTTTCTCGTTAAAATACTGTGTAAGATATTGAAAAGGGGAGAAGTTCGGTTTTTATTGCATATATCGACGTTTCAGCCGGATTAGAGCGGTTTTACGTGTACATCTTCCACCGGTAATATAAACGGAAAATCAAGAACATTTTAGTTAATGCTAATGAAAACACATTGTTTTTTATCATTTGTATTGAAAACAACATTTTCATATATCTTTCCTTGGAACTAAATAATACGAAACCTTGCTCTATGATTTGAAGATAAAATCCTCAAATATTGTATAATAGTGACTTTTTTCACGTTAATCATGTAGTTTGATATTACGTAAATATATTCATTTTTACCAATATTTCGATACTATTTCATGTAGTATCACGATATATGATTTGGCCTTCAAATCTCAGAATGTCGCATAATATTGCATTTTAAGCAAGTTTTCTTGCATTTTGTTTCGTACGAAAAATCATCGAATTTAGCAATATTTTGATGTTTATCATTCACTTTTCCTCTAAGTGATTTAAACAAAATATCATCGAATTAGGCAATATTTTGCCGTTTTTCCACGTTTTTGTGAATTTTCAGTTTATGGGTTTAATTCATTATATAAACGATAAAAATGATGCAAACACATAATTGATTAGATAATAACCTTAAATACTTCATTTTCAATCATCTATTTGTTTCTCGTTAAAATACTGTGTAAGATATTGAAAAGGGGAGAAGTTCGGTTTTTATTGCATATATCGACGTTTCAGCCGGATTAGAGCGGTTTTACGTGTACATCTTCCATAGGTAATATAAACGGAAAATCAAGAACATTTTAGTTAATGAAAACACATTGTTTTTTATCATTTGTATTGGAAACAACATTGTCATATGTCTTTTCCTGGATCTTAATAATACGAAACCTCGCTCTATGATTTGAAGTTAAAATCCTCATAAAAGTCATAGTAAAATAGTGACTTTTTTTCACGTTTTTCATGTAGTGTGATTTTATGTAAATATATACGTTTTTACCAATATTTCGATACTATTTCATGTAGTATCACGATATGTGATTTGGCCTTCAAATCTCAGAATTTCGCATAATATTGCATTTTTAAGCAAGTTTTCTTGCATTTTGTTTCGTACGAAAAATCGTCGAATTTATCAATATTTTGACGTTTATCATCTCCTTTTCCTATATGTGATTTAAACAAAATATCATCGAATTAGGCAATATTTTGCCGTTTTTCCACGTTTTTGTGAATTTTCAGTCTATGGGTATTAATTCATTATATATACGATAAAAATGATGCAAACACATAATTGATTAGATAATAACCTTAAATACTTTATTTTCAATCATCTATTTGTTTCTCGTTAAAATACTGTGTAAGATATTGAAAAGGGGAGAAGTTCGGTTTTTATTGCATATATCGACGTTTCAGCCGGATTAGAGCGGTTTTACGTGTACATCTTCCGTCGGTAATATAAACGGAAAATCAACAACATTTTAGTTAATGCTAATGAAAACACATTGTTTTTTATCATTTGTATTGGAAACAACATTGTCATATGTCTTTTCTTGGATCTAAATAATACGAAACCTCGCTCTATGATTTGAAGTTAAAATCCTCATATATGGTAAAATAGTGACTTTTTTCACGTTTTTCATGTAGTGTGATTTTACGTAAATATATACGTATTTACCAATATTTCGATACTATTTCATATAGTATCACGATATGTGATTTGGCCTTCAAATCTCATAATTTCGCATAATATTGCATTTTTAAGCAAGTTTTCTTGCATTTTGTTTTGTACGAAAAATCGTCGAATTTAGCAATATTTTGACCTTTATCATCTCCTTTTCCTTTATGTGATTTAAACAAAATATCATCGAGTTAGGCAATATTTTGCCGTTTTTCCACGGTTTTGTGAATTTTCAGTTTATGGGTTTAATTCATTATATATACGATAAAAATGATGCAAACACATAATTGATTAGATAATAACCTTAAATACTTCATTTTCAATCAACTATTTATTTCTCGTTAAAATTCTGAGTAAGATAATAAAAAGGGGAGAAGTTCTGTTTTTATTGCATATATCGACGTTTCAGCCGGAATAGAGCGTTTTTAGTGTACATTTTCCATAAGTAATATAAACGGAAAATCAGGAACATTTTAATTAATTCTAATGAAAACACATTGATTTTTATCATTTGTATTGGAAACAACATTGTCATATGTCTTTTCTTGGATCTAAATAATACGAAACCTCGCTCTATGATTTGAAGTTAAAATCCTCATATATGGTAAAATAGTGACTTTTTTCACGTTTTTCATGTAGTGTGATTTTACGTAAATATATACGTTTTTACCAATATTTCGATACTATTTCATGTAGTATCACGATATGTGATTTGGCCTTCAAATCTCAAAACTTCGCATTTAAGCAAGTTTTCTTGCATTTTGTTTCGTACGAAAATTCGGCGAATTTAGCAATATTTTGACGTTTATCATCTCCTTTTCCTTTATGTGATTTAAACAAAATATCATCGAATTAGGCAATATTTTGCCGTTTTTCCACGTTTTTGTGAATTTTTAGTCTATCGGTATTAATTCATTATATATACGATAAAAATGATGCA